>NW_020327709.1:0-17291 GCF_001858045.2 Oreochromis niloticus | reverse complement strand
ACGTATGTGACGCTGTTTTGCTTGCGTCTACATAGGTGTTGAGGATTGTATCAAACGAACCCTCCGTTATAAGAACGCAACTAGGGTCCACCCACAGATTTCTTGCTCTGCGTAACAGTTGTTTCTTGATGGACTAGCCGACAGGGTTTGATTTGCATGCATACTATCGTCAAATGTTGAGTTGGCAGTTGATAGGGTTCTGTGTCCATCGTGTCAGGCTCCACTTTATAACACCTGAATCCTCGGGCGACCACACATTAATGTGAGCTTTGGGTTCCCAGCACCATCGAATGGCCAATGTTATGTACTCCATGGTTGTCAGCGAGCGATAAGTGGGGAAACAGCCTGTGGTGTGTTTGGGTTTGTTGCACTACAGAAGAGTCTAGCTGAAAACACACTATGTTACTTCTAAACTACGAAACTTAAATGTATCTGGGTTGAGCTACCCAGCCGACCTGCAGCGCAAAGCTGGCCGACCTGCAGCGCAAAGCTGGCCGACCTGGCTACATTACCCAGCCGACCTGGCTACAGCCGACCTGGCTACATACCCAGCCGACCTGGCTACATTATCCAGCCGACCTGGCTACATTACCCAGCCGACCTGGCTACATTACCCAGCCGACTTGGCTACATTATCCAGCCGACCTGGCTACATTATCCAGCCGACCTGGCTACATTACCCAGCCGACCTGGCTACAGTATCCAGCCGACCTGGCTACATTACCAGCCGACCTGGCTACATTATCCAGCCGACCTGCTACATTACCAGCCGACCTGGGTCTAATCTCATTGTGAAGAACGTGTTGATGATCACATTGGACATTCTCGGTGGATCACTGAGGAATGGCCATGTTAAGCTGGTTGTTCTTGTGTTGTTGTGCGCTCCAATCCTGTCTTTGTACACAAAGCTCCTTCTTCACACTCTCCACAGCCTAGAGGACGCCCTGGTGTAATAGCAGCCCTGATCCTGTTGCTGACCGTCATCGCCGTGCTGTGTGGTGTAGTGTGGATCCGCGCAAACCAAAACAAAAAAAAACATAAGACCCCTGAGGGTGAAACATGTTCCAATGTATGAGTCTGTATGAGTCTCACCACGTAATGAAATGTATCTGTACCAAGGTTTGCAGAGGTACTTGTTGATCATGTATCAAAAATAAAAACACTGTGCGCAATTGCAATGGTGTTATTTTATTTGTCAAATACAGTCAAACACCACGTTTACACTCATGCTGGTACACCACATGTCTACACAGCCGAAGCCCCCTTGAGGAGTTACAATCTCCAAAGCTATAGGGTCATCGGTGAAGATGCCAAAGATGTGTAAGTTGTATCGCGAATGCTGGCCTTTGCCTCGTCGGGTACCGTTGGGCATCCAAATAGTTTTCTGAGCGCACGGACTTTCCCAGGGCTGCCTTGTTCATGTTGTATATGCTATAATATTCATCCGTAGGATCAGCACTTCCTGCGTCATGACGTCCAAAGCTCCATCTACAATCGTGATCTTGTCCAGGAAGCTGCGGTCTCTGGGGATGAACGCGGGCAGCGTCGAGCCGATCATGCGCTCGGCTGTGTGGGTTAACTTCAACTGTGTCAGTGTCCGTTCTGCAGAGAAATAACAGTATAAAAGCAAAAGGTTTGTCAAACATTGGTTGGACAACGCAAAGAAGTACAGTACCTGTCTTCCCCTGCGGTCCCTGTTCCACCAAGTCCTGGACAAGTAGGTATTCATTTCATGAACCACTGACAGCAACAGTTGCCTCGGACCTCATCCTCCGTGTTTCGACTAGAGCCGTAGGATGACATGTTTGGTTATTTCCATCATATCTGTTTATCTGGGAACTCATCCATGTATCTGGCGAAAATACATTCGGTTAGGTGGTGCACCGTCTGCAATGTCATGTTGCCACGACCTGAGTTGTTCCACAGCCATAAAGTATCGTACGTGGGTGGCAGTATGTATACGTGGATGGTTATTCAACATAGAGCGATGTCGACTCTGTATACTCGTATTCAGGCTTTTTAGTGAGTACCCGACTGTTTTGTGTCCCGATCTAGACACACTATGTCTCTGTATCTGGGTTGAGCTACCCAGCCGACCTGCAGCGCAAGCTGGCCGACCTGGCTACATTACCCAGCCGACCTGCAGCTAAAGCTGGCCGACCTGGCTACATATACCCAGCCGACCTGGCTACATTACCCAGCCGACCTGGCTACATTACCCAGCCGACCTGCAGCACAAAGCTGGCCGTGGCTACATTCCCAGCCGACCTGCAGCGCAAAGCTGCCGACCTGCTACATTACCCAGCCGACCTGGGTACATTACCCAGCCGACCTGGCTACATTACCCAGCCTGGCTACATTACCCAATCATTCTTGTTGTTATTATAAAGTGTATTTATTACACAAATCTTTGGAATAAGTACTGTCAATTGGGGACTCTCGCTCTCGGTCAGGGACTGAGAGCGCAAAAAAAAAGAAATCCCCACTCGTTCTAGTGAGTCTCGTGTTTCATTTGATGTTTTGGTTTTTGCTGTATGTTCGGAGAACTGTGCTTGTGATAAATAAAGACACATTGAAACACAACAGGTTCCATCGAGTTTCTCTTTTTTATTCAGGACCGCTTTATTTAGCAAGTTAACAGGTACCCGACTGAGTTTTGTACAGTGTCTGATCTAGACACACTATGTCACCTCTGTATCTGGGGTTGAGCTACCCAGCCGACCTGCAGCGCAAAGCTGGCTGACCTGGCTACATTACCCAGCCGACCTGGCTACATTACGTAGCCGACCTGGCTACATTACCCACCGACTGGATACATTACCAGCCGACCTGCAGCGCAAAGCTGGCCGACCTGGCTACATTACCCAGCCGACCTGGCTACATTACCCAGCCGACCTGGCTACATTACCCAGCCGACCTGCAGCGCAAAGCTGGCCGACCTGGCTACATTACCCAGCCGACCTGGCTACATTACCCAGCCGACCTGGCTACATTACCCAGCCGACTTGGCTACATTACCAGCCGACCTGGCTACATTACCCAGCCGACCTGGATACATTACCAGCCGACCTGCAGCGCAAAGCTGGCCGACCTGGCTACATTACCCAGCCGACCTGGCTACATTACCAGCCGACCTGCTAATACCCAGCCGCCTGCAGCGCAAAGCTGGCCGACCTGGCTACATTACCCAGCCGACCTGGCTACATTACCCAGCCGACCTGGCTACATACCAGCCGACCTGGCTACATTACCCAGCCGACTTGGCTACATTATCCACCGACCTGGCTACATTATCCAGCCGACCTGGCTACATTATCCAGCCGACCTGGCTACATTATCCAGCCGACCTGGCTACATTACCCAGCCGACCTGGCTACATTACCCAATCATTCTTGTATGTACTATTGATCACGCATAATACAATAAAGTGATTTATACAATCCCAAATCTTTGGAATAAGTACTGTCAATTGGGGACTCTCGCTCTCGGTCAGGGGACTGAGAGCGCAAAAAAAAGAAAATCCCCACACTCGTTCTAGTGGAGTGTCGTGTTTTGATTTGATGTTTTGGTTTTTGCTGTATGTTCGGAGAACTGTGCTTGTGATAAATAAAGACACATTGAAACACAACAGGTTCCATCGAGTTTCTCTTTTTTATTCAGGACCGCTTTATTTAGCAAGTTAACAGGTACCCGACTGAGTTTTGTACAGTGTCCGATCTAGACACACTATGTCACCTCTGTATCTGGGGTTGAGCTACCCAGCCGACCTGCAGCGCAAAGCTGGCCGACCTGGCTACATTACCCAGCCGACCTGGCTACATTACCCAGCCGACCTGGATACATTACCCAGCCGACCTGCAGCGCAAAGCTGGCCGACCTGGCTACATTACCCAGCCGACCTGGCTACATTACCCAGCCGACCTGGCTACATTACCCAGCCGACCTGCAGCGCAAAGCTGGCCGACCTGGCTACATTACCCAGCCGACCTGGCTACATTACCCAGCCGACCTGGCTACATTACCCAGCCGACCTGGCTACATTATCCAGCCGACCTGGCTACATTATCCAGCCGACCTGGCTACATTATCCAGCCGACCTGGCTACATTACCCAGCCGACCTGGCTACATTACCCAATCATTCTTGTATGTACTATTGATCACGCATAATACAATAAAGTGATTTATACAATCCCAAATCTTTGGAATAAGTACTGTCAATTGGGGACTCTCGCTCTCGGTCAGGGACTGAGAGCGCAAAAAAAAGAAATCCCCACACTCGTTCTAGGGGAGTGTCGTGTTTTGATTTGATGTTTTGGTTTTTGCTGTATGTTCGGAGAACTGTGCTTGTGATAAATAAAGACACATTGAAACACAACAGGTTCCATCGAGTTTCTCTTTTTTATTCAGGACCGCTTTATTTAGCAAGTTAACAGGTACCCGACTGAGTTTTGTACAGTGTCCGATCTAGACACACTATGTCACCTCTGTATCTGGGGTTGAGCTACCCAGCCGACCTGCAGCGCAAAGCTGGCCGACCTGGCTACATTACCCAGCCGACCTGGCTACATTACCCAGCCGACCTGGATACATTACCCAGCCGACCTGCAGCGCAAAGCTGGCCGACCTGGCTACATTACCCAGCCGACCTGGCTACATTACCCAGCCGACCTGGCTACATTACCCAGCCGACCTGCAGCGCAAAGCTGGCCGACCTGGCTACATTACCCAGCCGACCTGGCTACATTACCCAGCCGACCTGGCTACATTACCCAGCCGACTGGCTACATTATCCAGCCGACCTGGCTACATTATCCAGCCGACCTGGCTACATTATCCAGCCGACCTGGCTACATTACCCAGCCGACCTGGCTACATTACCCAATCATTCTTGTATGTACTATTGATCACGCATAATACAATAAAGTGATTTATACAATCCCAAATCTTTGGAATAAGTACTGTCAATTGGGGACTCTCGCTCTCGGTCAGGGGACTGAGAGCGCAAAAAAAAGAAAATCCCCACACTCGTTCTAGTGGAGTGTCGTGTTTTGATTTGATGTTTTGGTTTTTGCTGTATGTTCGGAGAACTGTGCTTGTGATAAATAAAGACACATTGAAACACAACAGGTTCCATCGAGTTTCTCTTTTTTATTCAGGACCGCTTTATTTAGCAAGTTAACAGGTACCCGACTGAGTTTTGTACAGTGTCCGATCTAGACACACTATGTCACCTCTGTATCTGGGTTGAGCTACCCAGCCGACCTGCAGCGCAAAGCTGGCCGACCTGGCTACATTACCAGCCGACCTGGCTACATTACCCAGCCGACCTGGATACATTACCCAGCCGACCTGCAGCGCAAAGCTGGCCGACCTGGCTACATTACCCAGCCGACCTGGCTACATTACCAGCCGACCTGGCTACATTACCCAGCCGACCTGCAGCGCAAAGCTGGCCGACCTGGCTACATTACCCGGCCGACCTGGCTACATTACCCAGCCGACCTGGCTACATTACCCAGCCGACTTGGCTACATTATCCAGCCGACCTGGCTACATTATCCAGCCGACCTGGCTACATTATCCAGCCGACCTGGCTACATTACCCAGCCGACCTGGCTACATTACCCAATCATTCTTGTATGTACTATTGATCACGCATAATACAATAAAGTGATTTATACAATCCCAAATCTTTGGAATAAGTACTGTCAATTGGGGACTCTCGCTCTCGTCAGGGGACTGAGAGCGCAAAAAAAGAAAATCCCACACTCGTTCTAGTGGAGTGTCGTGTTTTGATTTGATGTTTGGTTTTTGCTGTATGTTCGGAGAACTGTGCTTGTGATAAATAAAGACACATTGAAACACAACAGGTTCCATCGAGTTTCTCTTTTTATTCAGGACCGCTTTATTTAGCAAGTTAACAGGTACCCGACTGAGTTTTGTACAGTGTCCGATCTAGACACACTATGTCACCTCTGTATCTGGGGTTGAGCTACCCAGCCGACCTGCAGCGCAAAGCTGGCCGACCTGGCTACATTACCCAGCCGACCTGGCTACATTACCCAGCCGACCTGGATACATTACCCAGCCGACCTGCAGCGCAAAGCTGGCCGACCTGGCTACATTACCCAGCCGACCTGGCTACATTACCCAGCCGACCTGGCTACATTACCCAGCCGACCTGCAGCGCAAAGCTGGCCGACCTGGCTACATTACCCAGCCGACCTGGCTACATTACCCAGCCGACCTGGCTACATTACCCAGCCGACTTGGCTACATTATCCAGCCGACCTGGCTACATTATCCAGCCGCCGCACATACCGCCGACTGGCTACATTACCCAGCCGACCTGGCTACATACCCAATCATTCTTGTATGTACTATTGATCACGCATAATACAATAAAGTGATTATACAATCCCAAATCTTTGGAATAAGTACTGTCAATGGGGACTCTCGCTCTCGGTCAGGGGACTGAGAGCGCAAAAAAAGAAAATCCCACACTCGTTCTAGTGGAGTGTCGTGTTTTGATTTGATGTTTGGTTTTTGCTGTATGTTCGGAGAACTGTGCTTGTGATAAATAAAGACACATTGAACACAACAGGTTCCATCGAGTTTCTCTTTTTTATTCAGGACCGCTTTATTTAGCAAGTTAACAGGTACCCGACTGAGTTTTGTACAGTGTCCGATCTAGACACACTATGTCACCTCTGTATCTGGGGTTGAGCTACCCAGCCGACCTGCAGCGCAAAGCTGGCCGACCTGGCTACATTACCCAGCCGACCTGGCTACATTACCCAGCCGACCTGGATACATTACCCAGCCGACCTGCAGCGCAAAGCTGGCCGACCTGGCTACATTACCCAGCCGACCTGGCTACATTACCCAGCCGACCTGGCTACATTACCAGCCGACCTGCAGCGCAAAGCTGGCCGACCTGGCTACATTACCCAGCCGACCTGGCTACATTACCCAGCCGACCTGGCTACATTACCCAGCCGACTTGGCTACATTATCCAGCCGACCTGGCTACATTATCCAGCCGACCTGGCTACATTACCCAGCCGACCTGGCTACATTACCCAGCCGACCTGGCTACATTACCCAATCATTCTTGTATGTACTATTGATCACGCATAATACAATAAAGTGATTTATACAATCCCAAATCTTTGGAATAAGTACTGTCAATTGGGGACTCTCGCTCTCGGTCAGGGGACTGAGAGCGCAAAAAAAAGAAAATCCCCACACTCGTTCTAGTGGAGTGTCGTGTTTTGATTTGATGTTTTGGTTTTTGCTGTATGTTCGGAGAACTGTGCTTGTGATAAATAAAGACACATTGAAACACAACAGGTTCCATCGAGTTTCTCTTTTTTATTCAGGACCGCTTTATTTAGCAAGTTAACAGGTACCCGACTGAGTTTTGTACAGTGTCCGATCTAGACACACTATGTCACCTCTGTATCTGGGGTTGAGCTACCCAGCCGACCTGCAGCGCAAAGCTGGCCGACCTGGCTACATTACCCAGCCGACCTGGCTACATTACCCAGCCGACCTGCAGCGCAAAGCTGGCCGACCTGGCTACATTACCCAGCCGACCTGGCTACATTACCCAGCCGACCTGCAGCGCAAAGCTGGCCGACCTGGCTACATTACCCAGCCGACCTGGCTACATTACCCAGCCGACCTGCAGCGCAAAGCTGGCCGACCTGGCTACATTACCCAGCCGACCTGGCTACATTACCCAGCCGACCTGGCTACATTACCCAGCCGACCTGGCTACATTACCCAGGACTGGCTACATTATCCAGCCGACCTGGCTACATTATCCAGCCGACCTGGCTACATTATCCAGCCGACCTGGCTACATTACCCAGCCGACCTGGCTACATTACCCAATCATTCTTGTATGTATTATTGATCACGGATAATACAATAAAGTGATTTATACAATCCCAAATCTTTGGAATAAGTACTGTCAATTGGGGACTCTCGCTCTCGGTCAGGGGACTGAGAGCGCAAAAAAAGAAAATCCCCACACTCGTTCTAGTGGAGTGTCGTGTTTGATTTGATGATTTGGTTGTTGCTGTATGTTCGGTGTACTGTGCTTGTGTAAATAAAGACACATTGAAACACAACAGGTTCCATCGAGTTTCTCTTTTTTATTCAGGACCGCTTTATTTAGCAAGTTAACAGGTACCCGACTGAGTTTTGTACAGTGTCCGATCTAGACACACTATGTCACCTCTGTATCTGGGGTTGAGCTACCCAGCCGACTGCAGCGCAAAGCTGGCCGACCTGGCTACATTACCCAGCCGACCTGGCTACATTACCCAGCCGACCTGGATACATTACCCAGCCGACCTGCAGCGCAAAGCTGGCCGACCTGGCTACATTACCCAGCCGACCTGGCTACATTACCCAGCCGACCTGGCTACATTACCCAGCCGACCTGCAGCGCAAAGCTGGCCGACCTGGCTACATTACCCAGCCGACCTGGCTACATTACCCAGCCGACCTGGCTACATTACCCAGCCGACTTGGCTACATTATCCAGCCGACCTGGCTACATTATCCAGCCGACCTGGCTACATTATCCAGCCGACCTGGCTACATTACCCAGCCGACCTGGCTACATTACCCAATCATTCTTGTATGTACTATTGATCACGCATAATACAATATAGTGATTTATACAATCCCAAATCTTTGGAATAAGTACTGTCAATTGGGGACTCTCGCTCTCGGTCAGGGGACTGAGAGCGCAAAAAAAAGAAAATCCCCACACTCGTTCTAGTGGAGTGTCGTGTTTTGATTTGATGTTTTGGTTTTTGCTGTATGTTCGGAGAACTGTGCTTGTGATAAATAAAGACACATTGAAACACAACAGGTTCCATCGAGTTCTCTTTTTTATTCAGGACCGCTTTATTTAGCAAGTTAACAGGTACCCGACTGAGTTTTGTACAGTGTCCGATCTAGACACACTATGTCACCTCTGTATCTGGGGTTGAGCTACCCAGCCGACCTGCAGCGCAAAGCTGGCCGACCTGGCTACATTACCCAGCCGACCTGCTACATTACCCAGCCGACCTGCAGCGCAAAGCTGGCCGACCTGGCTACATTACCCAGCCGACCTGGCTACATTACCCAGCCGACCTGCAGCGCAAAGCTGGCCGACCTGGCTACATTACCCAGCCGACCTGGCTACATTACCCAGCCGACCTGCAGCGCAAAGCTGGCCGACCTGGCTACATTACCCAGCCGACCTGGCTACATTACCCAGCCGACCTGCAGCGCAAAGCTGGCCGACCTGGCTACATTACCCAGCCGACCTGGCTACATTACCCAGCCGACCTGGCTACATTACCCAATCATTCTTGTATGTATTATTGATCACGGATAATACAATAAAGTGATTTATACAATCCCAAATCTTTGGAATAAGTACTGTCAATTGGGGACTCTCGCTCTCGGTCAGGGGACTGAGAGCGCAAAAAAAGAAAATCCCCACACTCGTTCTAGTGGAGTGTCGTGTTTGATTTGATGATTTGGTTGTTGCTGTATGTTCGGTGTACTTTCAATTCAATTCAATTCAATTTTATTTATATAGCGCCAAATCACAACAAAAGTCGCCTCAAGGCGCTTTATATTGTACAGTAGATAGCACAATAATGCATACAGAGAAAAACCCAACAATCATATGACCCCCTATGAGCAAGCACTTTGGCGACAGTGGGAAGGAAAAACTCCCTTTTAACAGGAAGAAACCTCCGGCAGAACCAGGCTCAGGGAGGGGCGGCCATCTGCTGCGACCGGTTGGGGTGAAAGAAGGAAAACAGGATAAAGACATGCTGTGGAAGAGAGACAGAGATTAATAACAGATATGATTCGATGCAGAGAGGTCTATTAACACTGTGCTTGTGTAAATAAAGACACATTGAAACAGAACAGGTTCCATCGAGTGTTTCTTTCTTTTTTTTATTCAGGACATACACAATCATCATGTCACATACAGGGTGTTGTTGCAATATCCCACTATGCTTATGTTGCTGCAATCCGTGGCATTGCGGCCGCTGCGAGTGTTCGTTGTCAATAGCCGCTCGAGTTGGAATGTTCGAGCCTTCGGCGTGTTTCGTTCCAGAGCGTTTCGTTCCAGATGGCGAAACCGTACATTTTAGCCGGTGTAGCGCTCAAGGTGCATACTTCCATGTAGTCTGACACATCATCGTTGTCGGAGGGCACGCCGTCGACTTTCACATACTTGAGTCTGAATGCCGATTGCGACGTTGCTTTGCTCGAAGAAGCGGTGGGGGAACCGTTACACTCGTTTGTTCTCCTGGCCGCTTCCATGACAGCGTACGCCAACATGTTGAAATATCCGGTCTCCATTTCTTTGGTAGCGGAGTGGCTTTGCTTGTGTACAACTCCCACACATTGTTTCTTCAGGTTACACACCAAAGTTATGTCTGGAGCAAATAAACATTGTCACAGCTCAGGTCAGGTTGCAAAAGCAGTAGATTTTCATCGTCCTGATGGAATTCGTTCGGCGTAATCCCACCGGCCGTCCACACCTCCCTAAGAAGCGAAGCCATGAGTTTCACCCTCAGGTACGGCTTCACGTTACCGCAAAGTTTCAGGGTCACACTGGCACACGATTCTAATCTTGCAGTGAACTCGGACCACATCGCGGCGGTTTTGAGGAAATACCCTTCAGACGACCGAAGGACATGGGAATGTGAGCCAATGCCATCATCGCGCGGACGAGTTGCTTCAACAACCGAGACTTTGTGTACGGGCGAACAAAATTCGCATCGACAATCTTGCGGGCGGCGGGCATTTTCTCATTCTCTGTTCCAAAGTAGAACGTGCGACACAACGTGTACATCTCCTTCATCTGACACGTCTCGCGGGTAAGCCACTCTACCGTGTGGCGCTCAGCTCGCTCGGGGAAAACATTCGCACACATACGTACGGCACGCCGTTGAGTCGCTATCCGGAAATTTGTCAGGGTGTACCAACGCTATTGCAGCTTTACAGGCGTCTCTGAAGTCGCCCCATACCCCGGCCGTTGTTAGCATGTCGCGAGCGGCGTTGTCAAACTCATTCGTAGAAGCTAACAAACGTGGATAGCAGGCAGCGAACGTCAACGTGGTCCTCGTTCGATTCCACACAGTGCTGGCGCAGGGGTCGTCTGCGAGAGTACCGGGTAGATTAAGCGCTAGAGCGGCGCATTCTTCTGTGTACAACGTTTGTGGATCGGTGGAGAGTAAAGTTTCCATGGTTTGATCACACGTGTAGGTTCCAGGTGATTCGCAAAGATTAATAATGATAGCGTACAACGTAACTGCTTATATAGATCCAAGAGGTGGTGCGCGCACATACACACAAGCAAGCGCAATCAGATTATACGCAGTCTGGACTTGATTTACAGCGACCGTCTCATGGGCGACGATGGACGAGTAGCTGAGGGGACTGTGGTACACCTAAATGTAATAAACTCAATACTTCTTGGACACGAGTGTGCTTATTCACATCGCTCTCTCTCTCTCTCAAGCGTGAAGAAAATGAAGTGTGTTAAGATGCAACAGTTCTACCATGAGTACAATCCTACGATACGCACAGCCCAAAGTGTGCAGGTCCTCTCGCGTCGTAAAGATAAACTGTTGCTCCAGGCTGCCCAGTGTACTGCCCAGATTCGGGTGAGACACCCTCGGTAATCGCATCTTGGCGCGAGGGTTATTCTGCTGTATTCCTCAACGGCTCTGTGGTAATCGGCCTCCTGACAAGACTCAGGCTCAACTCCCGTGTTGAACTCTGAACGCCACGAGCGGATTGAGTATCCCGGTGATGGAGACGAGCCGGTCGTGCTGCTGTTGGCCCGCTTGAGCACGTGTGAACTTACACACGGGCTTCTGGGACGGGTTCTGTTTAAGCACGACGGGCGGATTGAACGCACATATGCCGTATATGTTCATGAAGTCGTAAGAGGCAGAGGGTGTGCTCATACGTTCTACGTATTCTCTCACCAACGTTCGCATGTCCCCGAGCGCTCTAGTCCTTAGTTCTAATACACACGCCTGTATTCCACGTCGAGAGCGGTGCTCCGTCGCGCTTGGCTGTACGTTCGAGGGCAGAGTTTCGACCCTAGGTCGCTTGGCCTCGTGTTCGGTCGGTCGTTCGAGCTCCACGTAATCGGACAATTTGCCGTAGCAAGCTTTAATGGCCGTAGCGACGAAAACTGCTCGGGCGCACCTTTCTCGGACCCGGGTCGACTTCGGCCCGCGGAACACGTGAGCATTCTGAAATACGACAGCTTTCTGAGATACTTGGTAGACGAGCTGGAACGTGCGACCGAGCGAGAAATTCGCCTGTACGACGAAGCCTTAATAGAATGTCTGGTGAAGCACAGGGAATTGACAAACGGTCCATACGTGTGGTCGCCTGTAGCCCGATCGTTCCTTCCTTTCCAAGAAGCTAGACACGGGCACTTCTCCGCCCTAGTGCCAAAGGCCCGTGTGTTGTGAAGTACATCGACAAGTTGCTGCCGCTTTACTGTAGGCTGTGTTTCGTGGCCGACTGTCACGATCGAGCCGGCTCTGCGGCTCGAGCGCTATTATCGCGCCTGCAACGCGTGGCCAGTTGCCCACCGAACCCCACGCTGGCGTACGAACTCAGAGCGGTGGAATATTTGATCGACAACCTTTCGGCTTCCCCGCCTCGAGAATGGGGAGATGTAGCTAGGTCGCCCGACGTTTCGGTGGACACAAGGTAGCGGTGGAATTACTTTGGTCTCATTTGGTCTTGGTATACTCGGGGAAACGGCGGCTTTTGCTGTACAACGTCGAACGATTCTTCACCACACCGCAAACTCTTTCGCCCTGTGCCCGTGGAACTGCGCGCCGCTCTATTCGCACACGGGCGACACGACCCCATCTCCAAGCGCCATGACCGATACCGCAGAGAACACGTATCGCAATGGACAACAAGTCCGGTGTCACCTCGGCAGACCGAGCACCATCGTAAGCGCAGCAGACAACGCACGCTTAACAACAGCTTATTCGAATCCCGGCTATCGCGACTCTGCTGGCTCGGGGCCCTGTGGCTTTTGGACTTCGAGTGCAACGAGGCCTTTTGCCGCTGGCTTCGCAAACCTGAGCCGTACAGAGCCCAGTCCGAACGCTCTGGCGGTGACTCTCGAGGACACTGTGAATGGCAAAACGTCTCTGCCGGCGAGCGTCTAAACGAATGCGCCAATGTCACTCTGAGAACAACGGGGAGCTGCGTAGTACAATTGGCAAACGGGGTACTTCTGCACGTGTTACACGTCAACACCGTGGGCAATCAAAGTTCAACGCGACGGTGTTCTCCGAGAGGCATAGACGATACGGCCAATTGCAGTCTAACACCACGAAGACCAGGAGGCTCAGCAGGTTGCGCTTTGTCTCGGACAAGAAGAGATTGTCTTCTCAACACGGGTACAAAAACACCAGGATAGAGTTTTCGTCGAATCCGAGCCGAAGCGCCAACTATACGTCTAACGCAAAGTATCTGCTCCAGTCCTATTTCCGAGGCGTTTTCGATACCGTTTCGCTGATGCTAGGAACGTGCGTCACGTCGACCAAACCCTTCACGGTCAGCAACGAGAACCTGACTTGCTACATTACGGCGCAGCCAACCCGCTCACGGTGGTGATACGCATGAAAAACACAAAGACCCATTTCCACACGCCTTTCTTCTTCTCTTCCGTCAACGTGGCCGGCGAGAAAACCAGACATCAGCTGTTTTCTCCATGTCTATCAATTCGCAGAAAGTCAAAGATGTGACTGAGGAATGCCCCACGCGTTGGACACAGTGGCCAAATGCTCGAGATACACGTGCATCTCAACAGGCTGTGTGGCGAGCTAACCAAGAGCGGCGCGGAATGCTGACCGCTAAGAGAAACTCTGTTTGGTGTACCTCACGGATTGCATTTCGTCGACGTGACGGACCGCAGCCACCCGAGACACTGGAGCGAGTACAGGGCCCGGTCAAGGGCGCTTCGTCAAGCACCATCGGAGTAAACTGTCCTCTTTCCAGGACAGGTCTGACCAATTATCACTTAAAAAACCCAGAATTCATCCACATTGTACCCTGGCTACTCGACAACCCTAGTCACTGCCGCCAAGCTGTTAACGTCGCACGAAGCCTACCTCAGGCTCGAAGGCAAAGTCACAGCGGAGTGGAATTGATCGCCACGGTCGCTGTCGGTATCGAACGAAACCCCGGCAGACGCGCGCCGAGGGATTCCCGTCTCTGCAGGACGTGGACTTCCGTGAATTGGCTACACGTCGCAAACTTTGATCAGGGCGATAAGAACGCTAGACTGTCGAAAGTGACACGACCCTACAACGAAACGGACCTGTGAAGAGCCATCTTACGGTTACTAGCCCGCAGGTTTACTGTGTGTATATAGGCTACGCTAACATTGAACATTGCTTCCCATGGCCGAACAATGCAACTCGACAAACTCCCCGCAGTGTGTCGCTTCTGACGCTGTGCTAAAAGTGTGGGGTATGATCAATCGACACTTTGAAGCGGCACTGGTTTCGGCTGGCAGATCGGACGCTGTGACAGAGCGAAGACCGAGATAAAATCGCAAGTAGCGAATTGCGAGACGTTGTCGAGAACTGTGTCAACGCCTGACCGCAATAGAAGACTACTACACGAACTTCAGAGACAGGAAGGTCGCGACGCACAAGACCAACTGGGGTCTGCGTCTCGATGCGACGCGCTTACGGGGGACTGGCATTTTCTGTACTTGTCGACGGGGAATTGTTTGGTTATTGAAGATGATACCCGAGAGCGTTACGGCGCACGAGCCCGGACCCTGACACCGGTTCCCGTCGAGCGGCCGCGTTCACCATTCCCCTAGACGTATTGGACGAGGCGGGGCTGTCGACGAGGAGCCACACGCCGGGTGTGCGTTGCTGTGCCCTTGCTGTCAGGTGTCTTTTGACATTACCGTGTTTTGGAAGCACGCGCTTTTTGAAATTGCATCCAGGGGATAGCGTTACGGCGTGGCAAGTGGTGGATCGCGACAATAAACCAGATGGGTCGTGGATCACGCTTCGGGTTGGAGGGACCCTATTTACAGAACCGAGATGCGAGAGGCATGTGTGAGATCGGACAAAGCCTCGGCGAGTTAAACCTTCCGCACTTTCTATCGGATGAAGACTTCTCGTCCGCGTTGGACGCTACGTTCCAATACTTGGTGAAAGAATTGACGTCCTGAACATGCTGTCCTACACTACAAACCGGCCGAGGCACCGGCCGGATAACCCCATCCGAGTCGCGTACGAGCGACGATACACAAACGGATAGATTCCTCGAGGCGATGGAGGACGACGTGGTCACCTTGGACTATTTGATAGGATGACGCCGATAAACGGAGAATATGCCTTCGTTCAATACAAGCCCACCGAGAAACACAAACGCTGCGCGGGACTAAAATCTCCCCCGTTCATCAGATAAACATGTTCATCCAAACCTTACGCGATAATGGCGTGTCGCTGGAACCGCTATATGCACGATCGCGGAATCTAACCAGCGAACCTTATGGCTACGGATTCCTCTATCAGAGCTAAAGGAACTTAGCCTAGAACCTCTGTGGATGATAAGAGGGGTAGTTCAGCTATTGGCAAACAGCAATGCATCGCCATCGCGATTGATGACAGAGCGCTGGCGAACACGACGCTGGATCCCGACACTGCGCTACTGGTTGACTCGTGCGTGCAGGAGCAAACGGCGCAAACCCATCGCGACGACGAACCTTCCCAGCGACAGCAGACGCCCAAAGGCTCGCTGCGCTCGTCTCCAACTGAAACCTCAAACGAAAGCGTACTCTCGCTTCGCAAGACACGGACAGTGTCGCTGTCTGCAAAACCCCAACCCTTTGCCGTGACACACCGATACATGGAAAGAAGCACACAGACGACATGGTGTTACGCCAAAGTTTAATGTGAAAACAGAAATGTACACAGATACAAAACACGTAACACGACAAGGATTGACGCATCTGAGGTCTCGCTCGCCTCCAGCGACATGGCACGACCGAGACGCCTTCGCCTCGGCCGCTGACACAGCGGACGATCCTGCGTGCGATGTGAACCAACTCGACGAGCAGCGAGGTACGCGTCACTCAGGACGAGCCGTCTCGTGGAAGTTGCCCTTCCGTTCACCGGATCGATCTCGGTGTAGATGTTTCCCAGATCCCTCTCTTGTTCGCCTGTCCCCCGCGATGATCCCGTGGACGACGAACCAGCTGTCATCGCATCCGTCTCAGGGATGCAGCGTAGGTGCCTGGTGATGTAAACAAGTCCTGGTTCTCGAGTGGCTACGTGATGTTCGCATCTCACATCGGAAGGCCTCAGTCCCAGTTTGTTGGCTAACAATAGCCCATACGCTACGGGATGGAGCGAGTCCCGCGTGAGCATAACGTCGTTCACGTGAGCGAAGAGTCGGGTTTTCGCCCGGACAAGCTGTCCGCAAACACTAAGCCGGACGTGTTCAAAAGTGTCACCAGCATCGAGTGGAAAGTGTGAACGGGGACCCGGACTCCAACTCCCGAACAGTGTCTCTGTTATTGTACTGTATCGTGTTATGTCTTCTGCTGAACTGACTGAAGCCGGATAGTGCGCTCCGCCAGAAATTGTCCACATACTCAACGTCTCCTCCAAGTGAGCGACGCTCACCGCGGACGGGTAGCTGCACACCAGTTTGACGTCCGATCCTAGCTCCGTGACGGGTCCGTGTTCCTCCTGCCCATCGGCGTCACGCTCGAGTTTTCTCGCTATGAGATCGGCCATTGCAGCAACTTGCTTATTTTTACACATTTTTCAACTCTCCACCGCACACGAGACGCCGTGTCATTCTTCCAAAAACTTTCTCACAACCAGAATCTCTTGTCCTTCGGAGATCATGGTCGCCATCATCTTGCTCAAGCTATGCGACACGCTGGCCAACTTGTGTTCCCGACCGTACCGCCGACTCCGGATCGCAGTAAGAAGTCGGGCAACTCGGACGCCGGTAACCCGAACATGTCCGTGCTGTTGTTGGCGGTCATGAACCGAGACAAGTTGTCCAGGAGCGGTCTCCCCGATGCGTTTCCGTTGACGGAAATGCCCGTCGACAGCGTCTGGTCTGCTCTACCTGAGAGAATGGCATCTGCCAAGTGTGTCAACGAAGACCGATCCGCTCCCCGCTGGTATAAACCTGTCGGCCCGACGCCTTTGTTAACCCGGCTATGATGTTA
>NW_020327708.1:17500-28198 GCF_001858045.2 Oreochromis niloticus | reverse complement strand
TTATTCTAGTTCTTTATACTTTATTCTTCAAGTTGCTCCGTTCTTCGCCGCTTAACTACTCCCTCAGTTTTCAGCCGATTTTCTCCGTTCAAACTCTAAACTGTTCTGCTCTTCCTGCTAATTCTGCTATGACTTTTGGTGTTTATTACTATTATACTTATATATTATAAATATTTCCTTTAATTTGTCCCATCCCATTGAAATGAATGGAAACTTCCACAATTCTGTGCAATTAACTCAGAGTGAGTGCTGTTCTGTTCTGAATTTTTTCTTCATGTCTGAACAACTTCTTGCTACTCGCTCAATTTTCACTCAATCCCCACAAATTATACATCAAAACGTAGGTATTTTTGCTGGCTTTCAGACAATGTCACTATCTTTATTGTGAGATTCACCGTTTTTTCGCAATTTGCCTCGAAGTGACACAAGGTGTGACAACTCCCCATTCAAAGTCTATGGGGAGGTTTTGAAATTCAGAGCTGAAATTCTGTAACGGGAGGCATTTTTAAATCGCCATATCTCCTTAACAAAGCAAAGTTAGGACATGAGGCTTGTGCCAATACATCTTCAGACACTGCTGACACTCACAGTGGAAGCAGTTTTTACAATTATCTTACCGTTGCGCAATGAATTACGTTTGTTTGAGGGGTGGAAATCTGCCCTCTCTCAGTTTTCAAAATCCAAAAATGAAGCCGTTTCTTCTCTCGTCATATCTCCGCGACGGAGGTAAAGAGCAATGAAAATCGCAGTCAAAGTACACCAAAGTCCGCTAATTCACCCAGTACAAGAATTATGCTGCTAGCCTCCTACTTTTTGAATTACACGACGTTTGTAACACCAAAACCGGCGTTTTCGCCTCTTACCGCGATCTATTTCTGATTGCTGATCTCTTTGTTTTTCAGCTGCCCGCACCCTTGCCAGGTGGCGCAATTAGTAATGACACGGCTCTGCAGCTCAAAGGTCGTGGGTTCAATCCCACCATAGTCAACATTTGTTTTTTCACTACAAATTTATAAACTATCACAGACCTGTAATTATATATTGATCATTTATTACAATTCTGCAAAGTTTTATAATTTTAGCAGCTTTTCTAATATGGACCGAAATACATACAAGTACCAGCCTAATGAAGCACACAGAGGCAGTAGCTCTGACTGGTGAATTTGAGCAGAATCAGGTTGTTCTTTCATTTCATTTCTTTATTTATTTCAACATGGTTCATCGTGTTTCTTTTTCTACATACAGAACCTTCTGCCTCTTTTCAGCAGAAATTCTGCTCATTAACCTCTTTTCAGCGCAGCGTTCTGCTTCTTTGCCTTTTTCGCAGAAATTCTGCTGATTCATCTCTTTTCTGCAAATTTTCAGCCTTTTCACCTTTTTCAATGCTTTCATTTTTTCAAATCATAGAGTTAAAATCAAAATATGTATTTTACCAAAGCATTGGTTTGTACGAAGTACAGTATTTTGCCAATCATAGAATTACTGCAATTTCATAGTATTTTGAGGAATCCTTTTGTTATAGTATTACTTCTAAGTCATAGTATTTCTGCTTTGTCATAGTATTTGTACTGAACATAGTATTTTTGCAATCATAGTATTACTGCTATTTATAGTATTTGAGTGAAATTACAGTGTTTTCTGCAAAAACATTGTATTCTGCTACTGTATTCCGCTGTATTACGTAGTGGCAAGTAGGAGGCTGACTGTTACTAAGTGATCAGTGTACATAGGTCATCTCTTGTGTTGGAGTGCCCTCTTGTGGCGCTTTTGGGTAGTGCCTTAGTAAATGTGAACACTGCAAATAAGTGGTATCAGACTGGTTTGTAGTGGAGGAATTTGTTGCCATTTTCTTTCATCTTTACTCCGTATTCATGTTGTAATGTAGTAGTACCACAATATGGCAGAAACACTATGTTTTGGCACAAATACTTTGATTTGGTATACTTTAGCTTCTTCACCCCTTTTCAGCACAAATTCCTGCTTTTTTGTCTGTTTTCAGAAAAAAAACTCTTTCAGCAGAAACTCTGCTGATTCATCTCTTTTCAGCGCAAGTTTCTGCTTCTTTGCCTCTTTTCTGCAGAATTCTGCTGATTCACTCTTTTCTGCAAATTTTCAGCCTTTCACCTCTTATCAGCACAATAAATTGCAGAAATATATACAAGTACACAGCCTGATGAGGCAGACAGAACAGTACCTCTGATTGGTGAATTTGAGCAGAACAGGTTGTTCTGCCTCTTTTCAGGAGAAATTGTGCTGATTCACCTCTTTTCAGCGCAACGTTCTGCTCTTTGTCTCTTTTTTGCAGAAATTCTGCTGATTCACCTCTTTTCTGCAAAATTTTCAGCAATTTCACCTCTTTTCAGCGCAATGTTCTGCTTCTTTGCCTCTTTTCTGCAGAATTCTGCTGATTTACCTCTTTCTGCGAATTTTCAGCCCTTTTACGTTTTCATGACAATTCTCAGCAGCTTCTGCTCATTCCACCATAATTTCAGTCTCTCCATCTCTTTCTTGTCAGAGTGAGTTTGGAACAGTGAGATGAGTTGCTGCTTGAGCCAGGAGAGCCAGTCAGTTTCCCCTCAGTCAGTGTCGGATCGTCTGTTAACCCACACAGTTGTCATAGGTTTACTCCGTTGTTTCCCAGTGTTTTCTAGTTTACTCAGTGTTCATAGTTTGTCATAGTTTTTCACTGAGTGTCTCAGCCCTTTGTAACACAGTGTTCATAGTCTCCCTAGTTTCCCTAGTTGCCTGTTTTTCTTCTGCATCAGCCATAAAGGCTCGCTTTATTTTTGAAACTACGTTTTGTCTCCACCGTGTCTGCACCTGGGTCTACCTCTTTCCTCACACCGGCGCACCCCGTCGTGACAGTAACATCACCAATTGTTACATTTGCTGTATTTACAGCTGTTTCCATGGGTACAGTGAGTTACCGAAAAATAATGTAATCTCATTGAATTTTCCCACAATTACTTGCAAATTACAGTACTAAACTGCAAACATCCTTTAGAGTTTTTTACTGTTGATTTTGCAGTACTAAGCTATGGAAATTACTGCAAAGGCTAACAGTGTATGATGGTGGCTCTGGACTCTGAGGGACTTTGTAAGAAACTAGATCAAATGTTGACGTCCTGGCAGAGGCAAATAACTTTGATTTGATATTTGATTAGATTAGATTCATGTTTCAGCTCAGACTGACAGAAATATTTGAACTGCTGCTGTGTTAAAGGGAATACTGCTGTTAAAAAGCACTGATTTGTTTCTGCACACTGAATGTTGCACTTCTCATACTGCAGTACTATTAAAATAAGTACACAATACACTACTTTTGAACTCATGATTGCATGTTGCTGTAACAATGCCATTAATGGTGATTCAAAGTGTTTACGGTTGCCAGCACAACAACGATTGTACAAGTGTGACTGATCCACTTCTAATGTGTGTGTAGCCACACTGTGTGTCACTGTGTCACAGGTGAGTCTGTGTATCCAGTTCTATGAGGAGAACAGGATGTAGTGACTGAGTCCAGCAGCTTAAAGTCTGACTCCATCCTCCATTTAAATAACTCACACCAACAACTGAATACCTTTGCCTTGTGTAGCTGACACTTCATTTTAATGTCCTTCTATTCTGGTTCATCTGGTTCAGTTTCTATAAGCACACAGGTTTCATCAGTGACTTTGTGACCTCAGTAATCTTTGCTGGGCCTTAATGCTCTGAACAAATCTGCACATCACAAGACTAAATAGAAATGAATCAGTCTTTCATTTCTCACTGCTGTTTGACTTCAGCTCTCAATGTCCCACCATAACCCATGGAAAGAATTACTGTCCATCCAGGCTCCTGAACATGAAGCTGATGAAGGTGGAGTATTGTGAGGGCTGATGGAGATGATGATGAAGCTAGTTAGCTGTTCTGCTAGTTCTAGTGAGCTAACTTACAAAAGTTTGACATCAAAGCAAATCTAATGTCTGTCACCAAATTCCAGCAGATTCTCATCAGGACCCTTTGTGATAGTTTTCATGTTTCATACAAACTAAAGTGATACACAACATGTGCAGTGCTATACACACATATTTACATGTTCTAAGACTTTGATAACCAAGCTGTTGCCAACATACTGCACCGTGTTCTTGTTCACATGGGAAAAACACAAGACTAGTTTCACATGAGGATTGAATCCTTTGCTGTTTATTAGATAAGCCACATGCATTATGATCCCTCAACACAATCATATTCTGCTTAGACTTGCATTCAAATCTATTGAGCCAATATTTTAGCTCATATGGCTGAAACATTTCAAATGATGAACTTCCAACAATGAGTGAAACAGTAAGAGCATGTGGAGAGTTTGGAAACATCACATTAAGAAAGAGAAATCAAACATTGGATTCATTTAATGAGCTCAGACTTGTTGAAAATGCAGAGGAGCTGGTTGTGAACTGAGCTTCAGAGAAACACAACATACTGAGATTCACTGTCAAGCTTTGAGTGGAAAAAGACAGAAAACAACATGTGGATCCTGGAATAATGGGAGCTTCCATCTTAAAAGGACTGAAGAGGAAGAAGTTTACAAGGAATCATTTAGAAGAGTTTCAAACATCAACTGATTGAATCCATGAATCTGAAAATGTGTTTGTGAGTGAAAGAGACAGACATGTACAGACTGAACTATCTGTTCAACAGTCAGAGTGTTTCTCTAACAGAGACACTCTTTACACTCCACTCAGCACAGGGACACTGAGGAATCGAAATAGCATTTTACACCACCTAACATAGGTAAGACCCTACCCCAAACCAGGATAAAGAGTTTGAGTGAATGTGTGTTGAAGGTGTGGAGGTGGATCAGAGTGTCAGAGGAGACTCTGTAGAAGGACAGAGTGCCAGCAGGATGATCCACATACACTGCTGCTCTGTTAGAGACAGAGAGGAGGAGGAGGAGGAGGAGGAATGGACATTTCTCTGTTATTGTGCCAGACAGAATCAGGACCATCATAAGAGCAGCGGAGACTCCAGACTGATCATTGCATCCAAACAAACAGTATCACTGATTCCTTTCCTTCTGATGCTTCTGTAACTCACTGATATAGAAACACCCCTTTCCACTCGACCTCCCAGTAACAGCGACCAGTCAGACCATCTCTACACAGCAGCTGAGGACGACCATCAAATCTGTCTGGATGATCAGGATATGACTGAACCTCCTCCACACGTGTCACCTTCCTGTTGTTGTCAGACAGTTGAAGGTCTGTGCTCACTGTGTTTGTGTCGATTGTGAGTTGACAGGAATCTGATGGAGAGAACAAACACAATCCAGCTGCAGTTATTGATCCATCATCTGTTCATTGATTGACACTTTGATGATGACTCCTGACATGATGAAGATGGTTGAATGTGTGCTGCTTTGTTTCATGAATCCCATTAAAACACACTTACACTTCCACAGACCTGGTCTCAACCATCGACTCCAGCAGCTCCACCCTGAAAGGAGGAGGGTCAGAGCAGCACAGTCTCTTTCAACATGCACACATTTACACAGCCCATAAACAGCATTAGCTTATCAGAGTTTCAAATATTCCCAAATGTTAGTTGCTCCTGTCTGCCTCTTTGTCACACACACAGACTGAAATTCTGTGTGTGTCCACAAACACACAAGTACGATTTAACATAGACAAAAATTAGATCAACCATATCAATAGTGAAAATATACAGATTTATTAGGAAAAGAAGAGGAGTAGTGATAATAGTAATAGTAATCTGTATTATTACATTACTATGTAGTAGTTGTGAGGGTCAATGCAATAATGGAAATCATAAATGCAAACTTAGAAGTTTGAGCTCATAATGTTGTGCTAGAGAGTTTCTATATGTCTGTGTTCTTCACACAACTGGACAAGAAGCAGATGTGATTCCAGCAGACTGATGTTCAGCTGTGGCTTTAATAGGTCAGTACAGCACTATACTGCACTATAGCAGCCTTATGTAACTGCTAGCTGGATGTCTCACCCCTGATACGTCAATAGATAAATCATGGTTAAAGTAATTTGTTTGTTTTTAAACATGGATGTCCTGATAAAGTTTATTTTATGTCATACTGAAAACAGAGTTTTTCAAAATATTGTCAATGACTAAAATCTCTAACATTAACTAAGTGATTCCATAAATATTCAGGCCTCGTACGTCCATATTTAGCAGATTCACCTCTGGGAGCAATCACAGCACTTCAAAGGGTCCAAGCTCTGTCAGGTTGCTCAGGGATTGGACGTGTTCTCTGTCAACTATTTCTGAGGAACTTTTCTTGTTGTCTTGCTGGAAAATCGATTTTCTCCCAAGTCTTAGTTCTCTTTAGTTCATTTATTAAAGCGTTAAAGGCCGATGCCTAAGGTCATTGTGCTTTTCAGTCTGTCCTCCTCTCTCATTTCGCACATCCTCACCTCATGTTTTAGCTCCTCCCACCTGAGATGTGAGCAGCTGCATTTAACATGCTTTTGTTTCCAGCCCAATCTGGTTACCGACAAAACCACAGCACTAAAACACCTTTACAAATTGGACTGGTTCTACTCTAAGCACCACAAACGCTTTTATACAATGTGCCTAATTCACCCATTCATACAAGCACTTTGTTCTATGCTTTGTTATGTTAGTGCTTTCTAACACTCACACTAATTCATCACAGCAAATTGGGGTTAACATGGATTTTCATTACCTTCATTTTGAGTCACAGTTAATTCTAACTTTTCTTTTTAATCCTTCCACTGTATTGGACTTCATTTTTAGTGTCCGTTGTATTTTGTACTTTTATTGTGCCTTGCTTTTATCCACAACATTGTATGCTGAACAAATAAATGCAGACACACATTTTTCCATGCTTGCTTGTTTGTAAATGTACAGAATATGGTTCCAAAAGTTCTAATGATAGAACTTTCCTCCTTCATCCATCTACTCAGAGTCTCAGGGAGATTTTTTTCTAAAAATAACTGCACAGTTAAACAGAGATCTAACCAAATGGTAAATAAATGAAGAGTGATCTGTCAAAAGTAAGTACTGAATATGATGTCACTTATTTATGTGCAAATGTTTAATAACGAAGAACGATAAAACATTACTGTTGGTCACATGTTGGCAAAGTTGTGTGACATTAGTGATGTTTGTACTTTCAGTGTTGACTTTATTTTAAAGCCTCTACTTCTAAATATATATATATACTGTATATATATATATATATATATATATATATATATATATATATATATATATTATGTATATATATATATTTATGTATATATATATATACAAAAAAACACCCATCTCGCCCTGCGGGCGGTTTATCCTTCAAGCTCGGGTCCTCTACCAGAGGCCTTGGAGCTTGAGGGTCCTGCGCAGTATCTTAGCTGTTCCCAGGACTGCGCTCTTCTGGACAGAGATCTCCGATGTTTTTCCCGGGATCTGCTGGAGCCACTCGCCTAGCTTGGGAGTCACCGCACCTAGTGCTCCGATTACCACGGGGACCACCGTCACCTTCACCCTCCACATCCTCTCGAGCTCTTCTCTGAGCCCTTGGTATTTCTCCAGCTTCTCGTGTTCCTTCTTCCTGATATTGCTGTCATTCGGAACCGCTACATCGATCACTACGGCCGTCTTCTTCTGTTTGTCTACCACCACTATGTCCGGTTGGTTAGCCACCACCATTTTGTCCGTCTGCATCTGGAAGTCCCACAGGATCTTAGCTCGGTCATTCTCCACCACCCTTGGGGGCATCTCCCATTTTGACCTCGGGACTTCCAGGTTATACTCGGCACAGATGTTCCTGTACACTATGCCGGCCACTTGGTTATGGCGCTCCATGTATGCCTTGCCTGCTAGCATCTTGCACCCTGCTGTTATGTGCTGGATTGTTTCTGGGGCATCTTTACACAGCCTGCACCTGGGTCTTGCCTGGTGTGATAGACCCCAGCCTCTATGGATCTTGTACTCAGAGCTTGTTCTTGTGCTGCCATGATTAGTGCCTCTGTGCTGTCTTTCAGTCCAGCTTTGTCCAGCCACTGGTAGGATTTCTGGATATCAGCCACCTCCTCTATCTGCCGGTGGTACATACTGTGCAGGGGCCTGTCCTTCCATGATGGTTCCTCGCCTTCCTCCTCTTTCTTGGGTTTCTGCTGCCTGAGGTATCTCACTGAGGGGGTTCAGGCCTATGCAGAACAGCAGTGGGGACAGAGCATCTCCTTGGTAGATCCCGCACTTGATGGTGACTTGTGCTATGGGCTTGGAGTTGGCCTCTAGTGTTGTACGCCACATCCCCATTGAGTTCCTGATGAAGGCTCTTAGGGTCCTGTTGATCTTGTACAATTCTAGGCATTCCAGTATCCAGCTGTGGGGCATTGAGTCATAGGCCTTCTTGTAATCAATCCAGGCAGTGCACAGGTTGGTCAGTCTGGTCTTGCAGTCTCGGCTGACCGTTCTGTCTACCAGTAGCTGGTGTTTTGCGCCTCTGGTATTCTTGCCAATCCCTTTCTGTGCCCCGCTCATGTATTGACCCATGTGCCTGTTCATCTTAGCCGATATGATGCCTGACAGGAGCTTCCATGTAGTACTGAGGCAGGTTATTGGTCGGTAGTTGGATGGGACCGGTCCCTTCTTGGGGTCCTTGGGGATCAGGACCGTCCGACCTTCGGTTAGCCATTCCGGGTGTCTCTCGTTAACTAGCAGCTGGTTCATTTGTGCTGCCAGACGCTCGTGGAGTGCAGTCAGCTTCTTCAGCCAGTAGGCGTGAACCATGTCGGGCCCTGGTGCTGTCCAACTCTTCATACTGGAGACCCTTTCTTGGATATCTGCCACTGTGATGGTTACTGGACCCTGTTCAGGGAGGTCGCTATGGTCTGCCCTCAGATCCACTAGCCACTGAGCATTGCCGTTATGGGTTGCGTCCTTCTCCCATATGCTCTTCCAGTATTGCTCCGTCTCCAGCCTTGGTGGTCCTATTCTGTTATTGTTCCCTTGCCACTGAGAGTACACCTTTGCTGGTTCTGTGAAGAACAGCTGGTTTATTCTCCTGCCTTCTCTCTCTCTGGTGTACCTCCTCAAGCGGGTGGCCAAGGCTGTGAGTAGCCAAGCATCTCACTGATCACTGCTGCCGTAGTGTAGATCAGCTTGTTAGTGTCGGTAATCGTGGTTGTAGGTATCATCCGTAGTGCTGCGTTAACATCATCTAGCAGACCTTCTGAGGGTACTTCACGTAATCTTGGTAACCGGCTACGGGGGATCCAGGTTTCAAGCTTGGCCATGATCCTATCCTTCAGGTCAGTTCTTCTGGCACTCAACGATCCTTCTCTTATCGCACTTGGGGCTATATACCCAATCTCGGGTGGGGGTGATGATATCTCCCCCCTGACCTGGCGTCCTGACTCCTCCTTGCCGTAACATTTATGTTGTACCTCGTCAATCTCTAGCTGTGAGAGCAGTTCCTTCTTTCGAATGTTGGAACACTGAGCTACTAGTTGTTTCGCCGTCATTGTGGATGTTGGGTATCGAAGAATCCATAGGTATCCAGTGTCCGGCAGCCTCGCCTCTGTCAGTGTGCCCCAGGGTTGTTGTGGCTACAACGTAGCTTGCCATCACCACTGTGTGAATGTGTGTGTGAATGGGTGGATGACTGGATATGTAAAGCGCTTTGGGGTCCTTAGGGACCAGTAAAGCGCTATATAAATACAGGCCATTTACAGGCCATTACAGCAGTCAAACGCTTCCTATAATTGCAGTCCAGCTTTTTGCATGTCTCCACAGGCATTTTTGCCCATTCATCTTTAGCAATGAGCTCCAAATCTTTCAGGTTGGAGGGTCTTCTTGCCATCACCCTGATCTTTAGCTCCCTCCACAGATTCTCAATTGGATTCAAGTCAGGACTCTGGCTAGGCCACTGCAAAATGTTAATGTTGTTGCCTGCTAACCATTTCTTCACCACGTTTGCTGTATGTTTTGGGTCATTGTCGTGCTAAAATGTCCACTGGTTCCCAAGGCCAAGTTTTTCTGCAGACTGCCTGATGTTGTTGTTGAGAATCTTCATGTATTGCTCTTTTTTCATGGTGCTGTTTACTGTGATTAGGTTCCCTGGTCCATTGGCTGAAAAACACCCGCAAAGCATTAGGTTCCCACCACCATGTTTGACAGTGGGGATGGCGTTCTTTGGGTTGAAGGCTTCTCCATTTTTATGCCAAACGAAGGCAACATCATTGTGACCAAATAATTCAATTTTTGTTTCATCTGACCATAACACTGAAGACCAGAAACCTTCTTCTTTGTCCAGATGAGCATTTGCAAAGGCCAAATGAGCTTTGGCATGCCTTAGAAGTGCTTGGAGAAGTGGCGTTTTCCTTGGTCTGCATCCGTGGAACCCAACAGTGTTCGTTGGACTGTCTGCCTTGAGACATTGCCACCAGCAGAGCCCAGATTCACCAGAATGGCCTTGGTGGTGATCCTTGGATTCTTTTTCACCTCTCTCACTATTCTCCTGGCCAGCACAGGTTTCACTTTTGGCTTCCGACAACGTCCTCTGAGATTTTCCACAGTGCGGAACATCTTGTATTTTTTAATAATACTTTGCACTGTAGCCACTGGAACTTGAAAACATTTGGATATGGCCTTGTAGCCCATTCTTTACTTGTGAGCAGCCACAATGCGCAGCTGCAGGTCCTCACTGAGTTCCTTTGT
>NW_020327708.1:0-12500 GCF_001858045.2 Oreochromis niloticus | reverse complement strand
ACAGAAATGGACTCCTACAGTATTGAAACCACAGGCCAGTCATTTTCAACAATGAACTTTGTGTGCACTGTCTCACACACAAACTCTCAGTTCAACCAAGTCCACAAACAAAATATAATAATCTACAATAGCATTTACTTCTACAATGCATGTTGTTTAGTGGGACTTCTGGCATTCCTTGCCTTGAACAATCCTGAAAAAACCTTGAAAATCTGTCGCTTACTCTCCCTCTCTGTCTTTCACTCACACAGACACACACACACCACCATCAACTTTGCTAAATTGCTAATGAAAAACATTGATCAGGCAGCTGTGATTGAGCAGCAATGTAGATCCAACTATTTTCACGGTTGTTGTGGTCGTGATAATTTTGTGAGGCCACATCGAAAAGGCACGGGTGAGCTTGCCATAGTTGTACAACTTGTGCCTCCATCGCTTGTGTCCAGATCACACGCTGCACTGCGGTGCTGCGCCGTCTTTTTCGCTGACATTTGTGTTTGCGCATGCGCAGTGTGAGAAGCTGCGGCGACACCCTCACGACCAAGCGATTGATGATCGGGAGCAGGTCGTGAGGTGTTAATCGCTTCTCGTTACCCCAGGTACACTACAAGATGCACGACGAAGGCCAAAATCGGGCTGATCGCCAAAACGGTTGCACGACTCAAAAAATGGCTCAAAATGGGCCAAAAATCGCACAGTGTGAGCCCGGCATAAGAGCCGCATGAAACCAGGCAAAGAGCCGCATGCGGCTCGAGAGCCGCGGGTTGGCCACCCCTGCTGTATTCTATCGCCTATATCGTCTGCCGAGAACCCATTCAATACTAACAAAGAAGAACGTAGCACTAACGGCAAAACAGGAGAATGGAAGGAAATACAAACAGAGATTTTTAAATAATGTAAAGAATTTCACAGAAACAAAGTTAAATGTAGACTGAGCAAAGTGAAGCTCCCCTTTCACGACACCATGACCACAGTGCACGATATAAAATGCGGTGGAGCTATAATGTCAACACTGAATGTATCAATTTATAGAGTTAAGTTAGTTTATTGCATTGATACCTGGTCAGCTGCTGGGAACATCGTCTCAAACGTAAGAGCAAGTTAGACTGAAAAAGATTTTATTTTCCAGTCTATTTAATTTGAAGCTTTATTTAACCTTATGGGCAGAAGCCATTCTTAGTTTCCTATCGGCAAATTATTTTTTGTTTAAATATTACTAGCACTTCAATTTCTATAATCCAATTTCTTTTTTTTTCATTTATTTCAGGTCTGTGCTGTCAGATTTCTTTTCTGTTGCATTGATTATTATATCACTTTAGTAATTGTAGAATCACAGTTTCACCAGTTTTATGCATGTGCACCACAAATGGGCCTTATCACACATATATACACACACACACAGTGGGGCTGTCTTAAGTTCATGGGAGACGTTAAAAGATAATGAGACTCTTCCTGCTTATCAGGGATGTAAATCTCCAGGTGACAGCTCAGTGAAAACATAGTCGTAATTTTCTTCCTTGAAGGGAATGTATAGGCCTGTGACATGGGCCAACATGTAAGAGTTGTGGAATGTCTTTGTCTGTGTGTGTATATAAGATGTGAGGGCGGTGACCATAGGAAGAGATCATAGCACATTGCAATGTGTTTATTAAGCTCACTTCAAATAAGGCTCACGAAGGGTGTTTGCAGGTTGTTTTAAAACTTCCATGACAGGTCCTATTGAGTAATGTTAAAAATCTGTTTAATTATTTTGAAATTCATGCGTTTCTTCTGTCATTATTTGAATTTGCTCTGGGACGAGAAAACAAGCTGATATTCCTACTGGAGCCTAGAACAGGAGGCTCCACTAGGAAGCTGAGATAGGACTTATTGAAATAATTGTCAACTAATCAACGAAAAATCCTTATCTTTTGGTTACTTACTTTTGGTTGTCGAAAAAACATTATCGACAACCAAAGTAAATTTTAGTTGCCCTAGTACTGTTGTGAAAATCTTTACAGAGAGTAATTAAGACTCAAATAATCAACCCAAAGGTAAATAAAAGCACCTGACAATAGCCATATATTTAGTAATGTAAGACTTATTCAAAATAATGCTGAGGAGGACAGATTGAATCCTAACCTCAGAGTTTCCAGTGTACAATGTAAACTCGGCAGTGCAGCAGACAGAAGCTTCACTCCTGAATCCTCAAGGTCATTTTTACTCAGGTCCAGCCCTCTCAGACTAGAGGACTGGGAGCTGAGAACTGAGGACAGAGATTGACAGCTTCTCTCTGACAGGTTACAGCCACTCAGTCTACAAAAAAAAACCACACGCGCACACACACACACACACACACACACACATAAACACACACACACAGAGTTATAATTAAAAGTTTGATGCAGTGATGAGTTACTAGATCTGACAGTGCTTAATGTTTCAGGATTTTCTGTAATTGCTATTTCCTTATTTGAAACATGTCAGAAATTAGAAAATTGATATACAACAACAAATGCATTAAGCTAATATTTACTAGCTAAAAGTTTTCATTGGTTAATTATATAATTTGATGAAAAAATAAATAGCCTTTGATCTGACCTCAGAGTTTCCAGTCTCCAGTGTGGACTCTGCACTGCAGCAGACAGAAGCTTCACTCCTGAATCATGTAGGTCATTATTACTCAGGTCCAGCTCTCTCAGACTAGATGACTGGGAGCTGAGAACTGAGGACAGCACTTCACAGCTTCTCCCTGACAGGTTACAACCACTTAGTCTGCAATAAAACACACACACACACACACACACACACACAAAGGGTAAAAATTTAAAGTATACCGATGACGTAGTGATGAGTTACTAGATCTGCCAATATTTAATGTTTCAGGACTTTCTGAAATTGCAATTTCCTTATTGTAAACATCAAAAATCTGAAAATTGAGATTCAGATTTAGTAATATTAAAAATGCTAAGATACAACAACAAATGGATAAAGTTGATATTTATAAGCTAAAAGTTTTCACTGGTTAATTATGTCACTGGATGAGAAATAAACAGTCTTTGATCTGACCTCAGAGTTTCCAGTTTCCAGTGTGGACTTTGCAGTGCATCAGACAGAAGCTTCACTCCTGAATCTTGAAGGTTGTTGTTACTCAGGTCCAGCTCTCTAAGACTAGATGTCTGGGAGCTGAGAACTGAGGACAGAGAGTCACAGCTTCTAGCTGACAGGTTACAGCAACTCAGTCTGAAAAAAACAGAAAATACATATGTGTTTGTGTCATGTTTCATATGTTTTTAAATATTTGCATTGTTTGTCAATCACAATTTACTCCGAGTTTTAAAGACAAAAGTATTTGTAATAAAAGGGATTATGCTAAAGTGCATTAGCTAATGAAATCTGAACTGAATGAAAGATTAAGTGAAGTGTTTTCACGTGTGACTGAATGTTCAAATGTAATGGAATTTTCAATGCTAAAAGAGAGAGATAGAGAGATTAGATGAGGCTGAAGATCAGTGAATCTTATGTAAACACCTGATTTAGTAACTTTATATTAGAGAACGAAAAAAGTGGGGCGAGTGGGCACTTGACAAAGTATAAATTGGGGTTCTGGGTCAGTCTCCGGTGTGATCCTTCTCTAATTCTGAAAAGTATTTGGACTTTCATCTTTTTCCAGGTGGATTGCAGCTTCTCAAGACTTCCAAGGTTTCTCACCATCGACCTCTCTCCACCCAAAAATTAGAACTAAATCAGCATTAGCTCAGAGTGGGTTCAGTAAATAAGATTTAATGTGATTTGATTATTCCGCTGCATTAATAAAATCTTCTGCAATTAAAGTCTAAACTGTGGACATTTGCTTTTTAACCCTCTGTGAAACAGTGAAGGCAAAAATTTTAGTATTAATCTGTTTTAGTCTAAATACCTCTAATAGGTTGCTCCAGCCTTTGAATTGTGTTTTGAATTGTGTTACACAAAAATAAGCAAAGTTTTCACGTTGTTCAGGCAGAATTAAGCATTGGAGAATTCATTCACACGTCAATAAACATTTTCATCAGCACAAGCAGGACAATGAAAGTAGGAAATACCCCAAAACTGCCATTTCTCATTCTACAACTTCAACAACCGCACATGGATTATACTTCATACACAGACCCACAGGCTCTGATTGCTCTGAAATCTCACTGACAGCCAATAAAAATAAAGAAAGGTCCAGACTGACAGTCTCTGTGAGGTTAGGTAGTGAACTGCTTACGCTGTGGTCAAGTGCATCACAAACTATTGGAATTGGATCCAACTTTTTGAAGCAGATTTCTTCTGAGCTGCTGTTTTGAACATTTCTCAAATCTTCACGAACTGTATTAAACTCTGTAAATGAACTGAGAACTATTTCTACATTTAAATCTATGGATTCATTGTCCCATACACCTCTGTACGTTAGTGTATAAATGAATGTCTGACTGGGCTCCATGGAAACACTTTGGCTGGTCTCAGCCTCCTTCTTTCTGTAGTCAGTCCAACAGAGTCCTTTCTCTTCTCCAGCTTGAAATCCTCTCACAGAGCCTGAATCCTGCTTTGTCGTCATGTTTGGGCCTGTGTTAGGCTGCTCTGTGTTCTTCTGCTTTAACACACACCTCACCACAGCAGCTGTGTGGGTCGTCTCTGTAGCAGCCAGATCAGCTTCTGATACCATGAACGTCATCACAGCTCCTAACTTCACCTTTATAAGCTTTGATATTCGTGTATTTCTTTTCTCTCTGTTTCCACACAAGCTCAAAGTCTCTGCAGCCTGTTTTTATCTGCTATCATCAGATCTTCATCATCCTCATTCACATCCCTCACAGACTCTGCAGCCTCGTCACTACTGACTTCATCTTCACTGACTGATGGAGCACAACATGAACCTGTGGAGGCTGAAAAACTGTCCTGTCAAACATCTCCCCGTCACCACTCCACTTCTGTCAGCCTTTAAATGAACCCTGCTCAAGTCTGTCACTTCTGTTTGGAGCCAAAAGGAAAAACTTTTGTGCAGTCATTTGGAAAGACAACATTTCTGAAAGCACTCAAACTTCTTCACATTTGTTTTCAAACACATCCTGAACAGTAAGGAACTAAAGAAAGTTTCAAACATCAAAGACCTGAAATACAGAAAAACAACAACAGCCGCAGTCAGTGAACTCACCTCAGAGTCTCCAGTCGACAGTTTGGACTCTCCAGTCCAGCACACAGAAGCTTCACTCCTGAATCCAGCATGACGTTTACACTAATGTCCAGCTGTGTCAGATGGGAGGGGTTGGACTTCAGAGCTGAGGCCACAACTTCACAGTGAGTCTCTGAGAGTCCACAGTCAGTCAGTCTGTGATGATAGAAAATATAAAATGTGTTATAATAAAAGCAGAAAATCTGCATTATAAACACAGACTGAATGTATATGAAGACAAAACAGAGTGAGGTCATAATCTGATGAACATCTGCTCTTCACATCTGTGCTTCAGGTCCTCTTACTGTGTTTGACATGACACAACGATTGAGTCTCTCTCAGAGCTGCAGACTTTTAATGAGAATCTTGGTGTCATGGTCCTGGGTCGAGCGACCCAGTGTTTGAGTTTATGTATCTTTTGTATTCTTTTGTGCATTAGCTTAGTTCACCTTGTTTATTTCTAGATTGCAATTTAGTCTTGTTCCTTAGTAGTTTATGTCATCTCCCCCTGCACCCAGTCTCCCTTGTTTCTGCGTCTACGTTTCTTGTCTATGCAGTTATGTTAAGTTCATGTCATGTTTTATCTCCATGTTTCCTGTTTTACTTTGAAAGTCTATGTTCAATGTCAGTGTATTTAGTTTCACTTCTCCTGTCCTGTCGTTAGGTTCATGTGTGTCAGCTGTGTTCCCATGTGTGGCCACTTCCCCTGATCATCCCTCATGTGTATTTAGTCTCTGTGTTTCATGCAGTCTGTGTCGCGTCGTCTGTGTTCCCACCCTCCATGTTGTCACAGCCAGTCTTTGTATTTATAATTCTGGTTTCACGTGTCTTCTTAGCTTTTCCTAGTATCATTTTCCCAGTTTAGTTATAGTTTAGTTTGTCACTGCGTTTCTGCCTTGTTTGCACTTCTTGTAACCGGCCACAATAAAGGCTCGCTTTCAGTTAAGTTTACTCCAGCCTACTCTCGTGTGTTCGCACCTGGGTCCACACCCACACACCACCGCACGGTCTGCCTCCGCAGATCGTGACACTTTGTTTGGCTTTAATCTGCAGATGAAGAAGGAAGATGGTGTCACATTTAGGCTTCCATAATGTCCACAGTCTGTCAGTGAGACTTCAGGTGCTGATAACAAGTTCAGATCTGACAGGAGTCTTAAATAAATAAGTTTTACTCTTACTCTGAGGAACAGACAGTAATCCACAAAGTACAACTTAAACATAGCTTTTCTAATTTGACATGTAAAAATACAGGTATATTTACTTTGTTATTTTAGATTAAAATGATAAATTACAAGATAAACTTAATGAAAAATATCAAAGTTTATTGAAAGTATTCATTTATGTGCACTCAGTGTGCAAGTCATTATGCTGCTGGTTACTGCTGTTACTTCTCCTCGCACTACCTTCTCCTTTTTCCTAAAACGTGTGGCGCACTTCACACGTGGAGCAGACACAGACAGGTGAAGTGAAATAATATTAACTGAGCTCTGTGGAAAGGTGTGAGAAGCCCCGATTTATCTCTATCAAACATGATGTAAAGGACTTAACATCCAGCCTCCTCATGGTTACAGTAACACAGAGCACAATAACAGAAAGTATATCTGAATGTAATTCTGTTCATAGTTAATCAGGCATCATTTTAATAATATAAATTACAACCAGGCATAAACCTGATCAACATGATGAATGACAGAGTAGAAGTTAGGAATATCAGCTGCACGGATGTGTGGGATAAAAAGAAGAGCAATAGAGCCTTTTTAGACAGGCTGTGTGTGTTAGCTTAAGACAAATCTCATTTGATTATGTCATTGGTGATTGTGGGGTTTATTTCCTACATTCAGGAATGATATTCATGATTCATGATGATATTGTACAAACTGATGTGACTTTAACTTCACAATCACAAGGAAGGGTATAAAAAAGTTTATAAAACAGATATAAGTTGATGTCATGGTCAAAAACATGATTGTTTTCAGTCTCCCACAGTCTGACAGTATCTTGACAAATGTAGTGAGATTACAAATATACTCTTTACTCTTATTAAAGATCTTTTGTGAATTTCATCATCCCTTCCATATACACGTTTTTCCTTTCTGATAATTCACTCATGTGTCTCTGACTTTAAAGTTTGTTTCATGTTGAGCAGTCTTTGCAGTGACCCTTTGACCCTCACTGACTCAAAGACCTCCAGATTTTGACCAATGATGCTTCCAGCCTTGCTGATTAGTTTGTTGATCCTGCTGCACCTCTGCTGATTCAGATATTCTGTATTGATTCTCGTCAGCGCACATGCTTTCAATGAATTTTGGTCACTGTCTATATTTTATATCCTCAAGTAGAGACACAGTGATGTGTCACACATTCACTAATTACTTTAATCTTAATTACTTATCTTTGATGTTAAAGAAGTTAACAGTGACTTATTCACATCACTACATGATAAAATTAATAAACCTGGGATAACCAAGGGCACATCAAAATTAAGTCACATAAAACCATGAAACATTATTTATAAATGTATCTTAACGGCTTTGTTAAGTATTCATATAAATATAATACTGACAGCTAATTTAATTGGAAATCTGATCTGAAATCTGTAATTTTCCTTTTTTAATTCAGCCTTTTCAATAACCTACAGAACCCTTGGTGTATTTCTGCATAAGAAATCTACTGCTCTACCCTTATGATATTGATGAACCAATCTGGACTCACCGAGCCTTTCTGCAGTTCCTCACAGCTGGAATCAGTCTCTGTCGTCCCCGCCATGACGTGTTGTACTTCTGCAGGTCCAACTCATCCAGAACCTCCTGACATCTGCAGCATGAAGGCCAGAGCTGAGCAGTGGATCTCAGAGAGTTCCTTCTCTGATCTGTTTTCTGACTTCAGGACTCTTGGATCTCCTGATTACTGAGAGGTCGTTCATCTCCATCAGACAGTGGAAGATGTTGATGCTTCTGTCAGGAGAGATTTTATCACTGTTCATCTTCTTAAGGTTGTTGATGACTCTCTGGATGATTTCTGGACGTTCTCAGTCTGACCCAGCAGACCTCCTAAGAGTCTCTGGTTGGACTCCAACAGAGGCCATGAAGGAAGCGAACAAACAGGTCCAGTGGCCATTTTACTCTGGAGGATTTAGACATGACTCTCTTTAAAAAACCATCCACAGAGGATTCACGCATCATGTATCATCCAGCAAAACTTCCTCATCATGATAATTATCACTGTAACTGTCATCATCATTATCATACTCCTCATCCTCATTCCAGTCTATCCTTCCAGGATAACGAGATCATAAAGGTCTCCCAGGAAGTTCCTCAGCACCTCCGTCTTCCTGTTGGTGAAACAGTGGAACATGTAGACTGCAGCCAGAAACTCCTGAATGCTCAGATGAACAAAGCAGTAGACTGGTTTCTGGAAGATCACACACTCTCTTTTGAAGATCTCTGTACAAACTCCTGAGTACCGAGGCCTCTGTCACATCCAGACCACACTGCTCCAGGTCTTCTTGTAGAACTGATGTTTCCTTTCTCCAGATGTTCAAACGCCAGCCTCCCCAGCTTCAGAAGAACTTCCTGTCAGCCTCCGTCAGCTCCTGTGACTCGTCTCATGTCCCTCATGTACTTTTCTTCTTCCTCTTTGTCTGAACCAGCAGGAAGTGTGAGTACATGTCAGTCAGGTCTTGGGCAGCTCTCCTCTCTGCTCTGTAGTCAACATGTGCTCCAGAACTGTAGCAGTGATCCAGCAGAAGACTGGATACTACACATGATGTGGAGGCTCCTGGATGTCTTCATGTGGGAGATGATTCTGCTGACAGCTCTTCATCACTGAATCTCCTCCTGAGTACCTCCTTCTGGGCGTCAGTGAAGCCTCGTACTTCTGTTAGCCTGTTGACACATGTAGGAGGGATCTGATTGGCCGCTGCAGGTCGGGAAGTGATCCAGACAGAGCCGAGGAAGCAGATTCCCCTGGATGATGTTGTCACAGCTGGCTGACTGATGACTTCTGTGTGACATCAGACAGCAGCTTCCTGTTGGTGAATCCAATGAAGTCTGCTTTCATCCAGGCGTCAAAGATGAACAAAAGCTGAGAGACAGCCAGCTTCTCTGCTGTGACTTCTGTAATGTTGGATGGAAACATGGAGCAGCTCCAGAAGACTGTACTGCTCATCTCTGATCAGGTTCAGCTCCTGAATGAAGCAGAACCACCACACTGACATGTTGGTTCTCCAAGCCTCTACCCAGTCCAGAGTGAACTTCTGCACTGAGAGGTTTTTCCACACCAGCCACGCCGTTGGTCAGAACCACTCTGATGGGTCTCTGTTGGTCAGGTAAGGCTTTAAGATGTCCTGGCACCTGATTGGAGCGTCATGGAGGGCGTCCATCTTGGAAGCTGTCTCCAGCTGCCTCACCTCATGTGGGTATGAACCTCTTCACTCTGTCCCTCTGTGATGTAGAGCTCAGTGTAGATCCTGTTGAGGGGTTCTACTTCCTGTTTCATCACTTCCTTCAGTCACATTCACATCTCCTCCTCAGACTGATCTTATGTTCATCTAAAACCTCTGCAGACCAACATCTGCTGAAAGAAAAAGAGAAAGAAAACTCTTCAAAGTCTGAACAACAAAGAAGTCCAGTTTTCAGAAATGAGTCCATCAGCAGACAGATGTTCAGTCTTACTTTGTACACAGCTGCTCTGACTGGCTGTCTGCAGTCCAGCTCTGCTTCTGGATCTTTCTCCACACTGGGACAGGACGGTCTCCCCATGAAGCAGACTGTCCAGTTTGATAGATGAACTGTCTGCAGAACCAGTGTCCACAGCTGTAGAGACTGATCCTTCAGGACGTCTGACACAAAGCACAGCAGGACAGCTGCTCCTCCTCACAAACACCACTCCTCTTCCTCTCTCTGTGATACATTTATCACTAAAATCATTTACTGTCAAAGTAAAACATCCAGATTTGACCAAGCTGCTATGTCCCAGTGAGCATAGTTATGCAGCCTTTAGCATTAGCATTGTTAGCATATCTGCAACAGAAACATGGTCACTGTTGAGAGGGGCCTACACAGGAGAAGTTATTACAATCAACCCACCGCTGACTCAGTCAGAGTCAGGGGGGTCATGCAGTGGGCCAACCATGTGTTTCCAATTTTATGTTAATCATTTAATTTAATTCATTTGTATATTTGTTATTGTCAGTGACTATGAGGACTCCAAATTATTTTGGAAACATGACTAATTTCTGTAAGCTATTATTTTGTGACATGGACTGAAACATGGAGCAACATCACAGGTGGAACTATGATGTTGAGTCAGGTGTTCCCCAGTTGCTTTGGGCAGCGGTCCCCAACCCCCGGGCCTCGGACCGGTACCGGGCTGCGAGAGTTGAACTTTACCAGCATTTGATTCATCTTTGTTATTGTGGCAACATTGCTGGGACATAATGTCAAACCACACAACAATTAAAAGGAAGGAGGAGAGGTAGAACAGACTAAGGAAAGGACACAATCAAAGGGAACACTAACAAATCAGCTTCTGTACCATCTCTGGGTTCTCCTGGGACCAGTCAGGAGTCCACACTGGCGCCAGTAGCCTCTTTTTTTTATTTATTTATGTGTTATTTACGTGTGTGATTCTTCTATTTTCATTATCTTTGTCCCATCTGCATATTCAGACTGCCTATATAAACATAGACCCTCCACGACCCCCCTCTTAATAACACAAACCAAAGAAATAAATGGCTTTTATAGAGAGTTACTGTGTGCATGTTTATGTTTATTCATGCAGACCCACTCTGAGCTGAACCTGTATTCTGGGGATTATTCTCTTTACTCTACAATGTACAAAAATATCTGTGCCAGACTTTGTAAAGTTGGAGAAATATTCACACATTAATTTAATTCCATGATGTAAAACTCATAAAACATGATTCTGACACCAATCCCAGTAAAGGGGACGATGCACTACAAGCTCATGTTGATCAGGACAAGTTTTCCTCTGAGTTTAACTAATCAGACTTTTCTCTGTGCAGCAGCTGTGAGATGAAGGCTCCAGGACGTCTGCATAGAGACTACATGCTTCACAGTATTTCATACTTTCAGTCTCAGCAGTGAAGCTTCACCACAATCATGTTCACAGCTCTGGTCTCTGCTCATCAAACTACAACTCTTAGATTAGAACTACAGACTACTTCTTTTGTTACTTTTCTCATTTTGTAATGAGTCATATGCATGAAGTGGATTAAAAGAAAATCAAACCAATCAGGTAAAACTATTTCAGGTGATCATTCACTGCAGTCTTCTGCACCTATAAGATAAAAGTATGTGAAGCATTACTGACACTACCTGCTGTGACGTCTTTGTGCAGCAACTCTAAACATTTGTGTAACTGCTGATCGTTCACATCAGTCTGAGTTAGTTGCTGCTTGTAAAATTTTTTTCTTCTCTGACGTCCCTTGTAAGAACGACTTGTTTGCAGATAACATGACCAAGACAGTCCTGTCTTGGTGCAAAACCAAGACAGTCCTGTAAATCATGTCTCCTGGAAGGGGAGGACGTATCACAGGCAGAGCACAGCTAGCTCAAATCTCTGAAACCGACTGGCCTTCACTTCCTACGAGACAGAGAAGCTCTTCTACCCCTGTATACGGGAGGAAACAGGACTGGACAACCGTGAACAGGAAGGTTAACAACAAACTGCAGAACAGATTTGCTCCACTATCAAAGGACCCTGGATCTATATCGGACAACCATCCACCTAAAAGTAGCGAAGTAAGGTCTGAAAATCTGTTGAAAAGTAAAAGGCCACAGGAAAGCTAAAGGCTAGGCCTGAAACTCTGATTGTGGGTGACTCTGCCGTAAAGATGTGCAAAGGATGTGTGGTAAGAACACTAAAGTCCTCTGCTTTCCTAAGGATATGGTCAACAACCTGAAGGAGAGAATTCTTCAGATTGCAGATGAATATCCAACTGTGACAAATATTATCTGCATACAGCACATGTGTCAAAGTCAAGGCCGAATGAATTATTATGGCCCCGGGATGATATTTGATTAGTATTAGAATCGGCCCGCAGGTCACAGCCACCTGCTGGGTTTTGCACGCACCAATACTCCATTCCCCACAATGCAACAGAAGCCTGCGAACTCACTGTAGCGCTGGAAGCGGGACTCGGCTTCATTATTCATCAGCATTCAGAGCAATTCAACTTTCATCAACTCCCCTCCCAATAATGGCTAAACGGAAGGTGTTACGGTGGCACCAGGGAATTTCAAGCCAGGTGGGAGCAGAGTACATGTTCATGGAGGTAAAAGGCAAACCTGTTTGTCTTCTGTGT
>NW_020327707.1:0-8219 GCF_001858045.2 Oreochromis niloticus | reverse complement strand
GAAAAAAAAAAAAAAAAAAAAATAATACCAATCTTTTGGTCTAGATCAGGGGGGTCAACTGAAACGAGCTGAGAGCCACTGCTGGCACTGCCGTCTCATTGGAGGACACGTTAGTGTTCAAGTAGAACAAAACAAACAAACAAACATTTCCTAAAATGTTTTGTTTTTTTAAATTTCAAATCTTGTATAAGACAAAACAGCAAAGTTAACTAACTGAAGCCTTTCAAACAAACACACTGCTCCTCTGTCTGTGCACACACGTGTTCATGTTTAACAGAATAAATAAGTGCACGCATTAGTGTGTGTCTGTCACGGACACAGCCTCAGCATGTTTGTGCTCTCTGCTCACGTCGTCTTCATATTCAATCATTTTGTGCTTTTATTTTAAACTGCATTATGTTTCTTCACATCAGTTATACGGGCCCCTGCGGCCCCTGGACCGCGAGTTTGACACCCTGGTGTAGACCGATTACCCTCGCTAAACAAAACTACACCAATCATTTTAAAAGTGCTGTTTAATTTTCATTTGTTGCACAGTTTCTAGCTGTAACAAATCAAACTGTTGTAACAGCAGCAGCAGGGAGCACCGGTGAATGTTCTGCTACAGATCGACAACGTCCAAAGTCAAACATCTGGACCAATAAATGTTTTCATTACTGCTCAGGTTGGAGGAGAGTTTGTGATGACCTATGAACACAAAATCAAACAACTTCTCTATAACCGACTGGCTTTTTGGTTTCCTGTTACTCTAACTTTGCATCAGCTACAAAGACAGCTGCTGACTATAATCAGTGAAGTTAAAGGGTAGAAAATCAACCAAGAGTAGTAACATGTTTAACACGTGTTACCACCTTCAGAATGGAAATCCAGAGTCAGGCGCTGTGCTTTAAACCTGCCGTTACTGACGCTCAGGTCCAGTATTACCCGATGACTGAGGGAAGTCTAATATAAAGTAGAGCTAAGACAGAAAGTGATGCAGTGATAATCTGATATAAGAAGTCATTAACCTGCAGCAGGCCAAAACAAACCTGAAGGTTCTGCAGCTCATCAGCAGACGAGCAGCTTCATACCTGCTGAAGTCACTGCTTACTGTTTGCTTCACAGACGTCTCTGTGTATGTGTCTATTAAAGACCATTTCACCAGCACGTCTTATGCAGACTTCATGTTTATAACAGGCTGAAAGCCGAAGCGCAGACGAGGTGCCAGAGTCCAGTTCAGTCCCAGGACACTTCAATTGCTGCAAAGTATTTTTGGACTTTAGTTGTGTCCAATGATGCAACAAACTCGTGCCTACACAGAACCTTACACGTGTATAAAGTGGTTACACTGTCATGTGGTGAGCTTCAGCATTCAGGGTGAAAGTGTAAGTGACTGATTCCAACCCCCAATCAGAAAATAACTGGATTTATGTTTGTTTGTTTAATATATAGAGAGAAGGAAAAGAAGAAGCTGCGAGGGAAGCTGCTCTTTGAAGGACTTTGGGCTGGAGACAGGTTAGGACGTGAGCTCCAAGAGCTGCTTCTTGACCAAAGCCTCCCTTGCGCAAGTAATCGATCGAACACTGTTGCCTTGTTTTTCTTTCATGGGAATAAGTCCTGGATACAGCGGGGTCTGAGTTTAGACCCAACATTTATTTGGTCCTCCGAGCCGGATCCTAACACATCGCATTCACCGAGGAGAGGGAGAGGACGCCACCGCAGTCTGCTAGCAGCCATCGTCTGGGACGATTGACGAAAGCCCTGGTACTTTGCTTTGTTCTAGGCCGGACAGTTTGCGCCTGAACTCCCCTCGGGATGGATGGCGATTGACAGGAACCACAGACTCTTCCCATGAACGGAAACAACACGAACAGTGAGTACAGAAGGCCTTAGAGAGCGGCTACGTGCCCGTGCGTTAAAGCAGGTACGTGAGTGCGCAAGCTGTGCGTGTAGACGCAAGCTGCCTGGTTTCTCCGCCAGTGTTTTTGTTTTTTGTTTTAATCTTTTTGATTAATTTAAGGAGGATTAAGTCGGTTTCTCCACCGAAGGAGGTTTAAAGAGGTTTCTCCACCGAATAGAAGGAGGGTAAGGACGGTTTCTCCACCGAAAGGAGGATAGAGCTCTATAAAGATTAAAAAAAGGTTCTCCGCAGTTAAGGGCGTTGAGTGTATGGTTTCTCCACCAATGGTAAGGAGGTAAAGAGCTCGCCGCGGTAAAACGGATTTCGGTGACCTGTTATGTACACGTAGCCTGGTTTTGGTGTAAGTCGCGTTGCCTGCTGCAAACTTAAAGAAGTCTGCCTTGAAAGAGGATGAAATACACTGCAAAGTTTTTATTGGGCAGCACGTGGTGTGTGGATCGTTGAAGAATTAAGTGAAATTGTGCGCTAAGCAGAAGTGAGTGTGAGCGTGTCTGACGTCACGGTGTGTGTGAAAAGGTATCCTGCTGGGGCAGACGTGATTCTGCAGGTCACCTGCCCAGCGGACAAGAAATAAAATAGTTGTGTGGTGAATGATAGCACGAAGAGTGTTTGGTGTTTCTCAGCCTGAAACAGCTGTAATGCTACTTTCTGTTTATGACAGAGAGAGAGAGATGTGTGTTGTCTTAAGCAGTGATGAGATTAATGAAAAATGTGATGAGAGAGGAACACAAAAACATACAGAAAATGCATTAACTATACTAACCCTACATGCATACACAATAAATGATACTCATGAAGACCAGACAGCATCTTAAGCATGAGATTCTGTTTGTCATCTTGTCCAAGTCACTAGTAAGATGAAAGTGATACATAGACTAGTGGACTGAATATTATTAGTAGGACAGATGACTGCATCGTAGAGGAAAACAGAATGCTGATGAGGGTTTTAAATGAGTGAGCTGAGTGAGCTGATTGTGAGTTTCTGGTGTGTGAAGAAGTTTTACCATGGCACACATTTGGTTACATGAGAAGAACTTATTATGTGATGAGACAACAGGGTTATGCTGTATGTTGTGTGTGGCTGATTGGATGAATGTTTGAGATTGATCTAGCTGTTGATTTGTCTTTTGTTACTAAGTTGAGCCTGCCAAATGGGTTGTTACGATTTATCCCCCTGGCATGAAAAACACGTGTCATGACTTAAACAAGGTCTTTCTTTCCTTTGCTTTCCTTTATTTTATTTTATTTCTTTTTATTTTGTTACTTTCATGGTGCACTGAAGGTTTTGTTTGATGATCTCTGTTTGAGCAGAGATGCACGATTAGAACAGAAGCGCTATACGACTCGTCGTCGAGAAAAATGTTGCAAAAGTGAGTTTCTCCAAAAATTAAAATGGGCTTGGGAGAAAGCCACTTATTTGGGACAATCAGAAAAACAAGTCCCTGCCAAAAAGGATTCAGCGATGTAATCCAGTCTAAATTCTTTTTTTTCTTTTTTGAATTGACGTCATTGCTGGCAGTAGAAACTTGTTGCGTCACGAGAGCTTCTACTGTCAGCACATAAAATGGGGAAAAACTGATTGACAAAAGCTGACAAGACTGACTGACTTAACACCATTGTGTGAAGTTAACCCCCACCTGGCAAATGTGTGGATGTATCTCTGTGTGTGTCTGTTGCAGGAGCAGGAGATCACAGGAGGAAACTTGGGTCACATGACTATGTGAACTCTGCAGATTTAACCTTTTAGTTTAAAATTTTCTCTGTCTGTGAATTCACCATGGTGTGTTGTTAACTACTTTGTGTTGCTCACAGAGATTACTGTGAGAAAGAGTGTACACAAATGCGCAGCGCTAACATTTACCTTTCTTTTTACAGCAGATGGTTCATCATGTGATTTGATCATATGATTTATAGCAGGACACATCTTAATGTGTTTTTCTATCACAGGATTACTGAGATTTTGTGTGAAGAAAACTGTGGTTACAGGCTGTGTGTTGGTGATTAAATTATACCGTGTTGGAGAAAATATGAATGTTACAGGGGAGAAGTGAATACAGTGTGACACTGTGTTTGAAACCAGTGTTGCTTCTTTTACAGCATCTCTAGAATCTGGATGGCTGACACCTGACAACCAGGATGAACGTGTGTTTGGCTAATGTTTGTTTTCTTTAAGAGTGTTTGTAAAGGATTCAGCACAGACAGACAAGTGACAATTGAACAAATGTGCAGTGGTTACAGAATAGTTGAATATGGGGCTCATTAGCTGGCCACTATTGAGCTCACAGTGATAAAATGAGTGGAGTGACGTTGCTTAAGGAAAGTCACCGATTAAATTGTGGAATAAATTGGGATGATTCATGATTTGGGACAAATTATGATAATAATAGTGATTTAATGACTGGGGAAAACCTGCACATGATATTTGTCTTTTATGCTGAATACTTTATTACTCTTATGATCTATAGCCGGTTGAAAATGTGAAGTTTGATTTAACAGATTTGTCTTCCAGGATATAGGCTCCAGGTGGAGCTGAGAGTTAGACAAGCTAAACATTAATTGCTGACTAATGTTTTTACACAGGGTTACAGGTTGGAGTGAAGCTGCTCCAAGGGACAAACCCTGGAGATGTTTTAGGGAGACTGTGCAACATTCTTGTACATGTCTCATTGGGGAGTTGACACATGGCGGAAGCCATGTGGCAAGAGGAGTGTCATTTTAATTTGCAGATGTCGTGAGATGCCATGACGAGAGAAGTGACTGAGAGGATCGTCCCAACTAGGGAAGCAGATGCCATTTCGGTTGCCAAAGCAATATGTAAGAATATCATTTGGAACATGGGATTCCCAAGACCATTTATAGTGATAATGGTCCACATTTTGTAAATGAAGTGATTGGATTAATGGCACAACATTTAGGGATAACACTAAAACATCATTGTCATATCACCACAAAGTGCAGGGTTGATAGAGAGAACTAATGGAATAGTAATGTTGAGACTTTGGAAGAGACACGCAGGACATGGTTAAACTGTATAGAATTAGTTAAGATGTATATGAAGTACATGAGGATTACTCCAACAGAGAATGGTCTGACTCTTTGAGATTATATATGTTAGAGCATTTAGAGTTCTAGTCTTCTGTAGTGATGATAGAAGAGCAGAAGAGAGAGCATATTAGCAGATTAGATGCTTAAAATGTTTAAAAAGTAAAGAAGTCTTGAGAACAAATGATCTGCCAGATGGTTCTGTTTCTCCGCAGGAGCAGAGTCTGAAGTCTGGAGATTGGATGTTGATAAGCCCATGGAGAGGAAGTGCTGGTCCAGTCCACGGTAGGAAGGTCCATATCGGATGCTGCTGATGACGACCACAGCAGTGAAGATGCTGGAAGAAACACTTGGATACATCAAGCGCACTGCAAGAAGGTGACACACATCCAGGCCAGCTCGGGGTAAGTGGCAGAAGACCGGGTACAAAGGGGGGGAAAGCCTCCAGGGCCCCTCGTCTCAATCCGGTGAAGAAACCAACTGAGCCACAGGTACTCATCAGAATGGCTGGGAATGTGCTGTGCACCTTCTTGTGCCTGTGGACCCAGAGTGGGATGACAGGAGCGCACTGGGACAGAGCAAACCACACCCAGTACCCACATGGGGTTTTCAACAACTACTGGTGGCAGTTGTGAACACAACCGCTCACATAAAGAACGAGACCAATGGTTATGCTTGTGATGCCACTGGCTACACATTCTTCTGGACTGTGGCCATATAGCATCACTGAGAGCGAGACAGTTTGTTGGTTGCCGTAGCAACACATCCAGGAGTAAACGTACTTGGAACACTGCCAACTTTTCAACTTCTGAACCTGAATGGACGATTGATTCACCAGTAGCTGGGAAGGTGAACTGCTCTGGTACGACAGACCTGCTAGTCCGACTCCAAGAATCTGACTTGCTGCAGGACATTGAACAGCTAAATAAACTGGAAATAGGCCAGTTGCCTATGTGTATGAAGGGCAATGGATTAGTCCAAGTTGGAGATTTACCATGGAATTTGTGCAACGTCACCTATTCTTTGTGTCCTCTTCAAGAAAGATGCAAACAGAGAAGCCTTTTGTCTACATTTACATCATGAACACTTCTAAGCTGGTTGAGGCTTTGAGCCAAGAAGATCAAAACAGCTTGATCCAATTTCCTTTACAAAGCTTTCCTGTGGTGACAACAGGACAGGAGAAGAGTTGTAAATGCAGATAATTCACCAGTTGACTCTAACCCCCACAGGATGCCTATAGTGAGAAGATTCGGGGGGTTGATAGGAGTCATAAAGAAGGGTGTTGACCAGGCTACAGCTTTGAAGTTAGCTGAGAGCCACATGGACAACAATAAAGTCAACTGATGTGTTTGAATGTCTATGTCTGTATACAGTTGTATTGTAGTGACATATGATTTTGAGAATGTTGATTCTTCTTGTTTGACTGTTACATTCAGTTGTTTACTTGCAGGAATACATAATGAATCGCACGACAGGAGTAGATGCACCACAAGGCTGGAGAGCTTGGTTAATGTCTGGTCCTTGTGGCATCTTCTTTTGAAATATTAACTCCTGTTTTTGGACTGTTGACACTGATTTGCTTACGTATAGGATGCATTTTACAGTTTATAATATCAATGCGAACTAAGATGATTTCTGATACATTTGTTAATTATGTACTTTTACAACAGTATGAATTGACTGACATGAATGATATGACAGAAGCCTGTGTATAAATGACACCTGCCGCTGAAATTGTCAAGCAAGAGGTGCATGGCTAAGAATATACTACACAGGAATAATTTGGAGCATAAAAATCACAAAACAGGAGGGAATGTTAGAGTGAATCGTTAAATGTTTGTCATTTTTATGCTTACCATCCATTTCTACATTGTTTAACTGTGGGATGAAAGCAGTTCCACAGTCCCCCTCCCCAGATTCTTGAGTTTTGGGGTGAGGGGCTGTAGGTTTGATTACAGACACATCCTATCTGGAAGGTCTGTTTGATGTAAGCTTCCTGCCCAGCAGGAGGTCTCTCTCTCACACACACACCACACACACACACATATATACATACAGTGCCTCGTCTTTGTAACCAAGGGGGTTAAGAGGGGAGGTACGTGTTGTAAACTATTGTGTGAACTGTAACAGTTTGTCAATAAATAGCTGCGAGGGAAGCTGCTCTTTGAAGGACTTTGGCTGGAGACAGGTTAGGAACGTGAGCTCCAAGAGCTGCTTCTTGACCAAAGGCCTCCCTTGCGCAAGTAATCGATCGAACACTGTTGCCTTGTTTTTCTTTCATGGGAATAAGTCCTGGATACAGCGGGGTCTGAGTTTAGACCCAACATGCTCAGTTCTTGCAGCATCCATTTGCTCTATAGTACTAGTTTTCAGTATTTGCTCAATGACATTAAAGCCTAGAATGGGCTGCGAAAGACTTCCGCCTTTCGTCACTAACATGGGGACTACAAGTTCTTTAGGGTTTGCTCCCTCAGCAGCGAGACCAAAAGTGACTTCAATGAAACCCTTGTAAGGGATGTTTTGACCATTAGCAGCTGAGATTTTTAAATCGTCAGGTGCATCAAGTAACTCAGAAACATCTCTTAATTTCTCATGTGGTAAGTACTTCTTTTTCCACTTTTCATCAACAATACACACTTGAGAGCTGTATCCCATAAGGCTTGAGTTTGGTGGCCTTGTATATAACAGTCAACTATACACTGTTTCCCGACAAGAGCAACAAGATGGGACTGGCTGTCCACCCTTTTGGGGTGAATAACACTTGCCTTTGGGTGCGTGTGCTGATTTACCTGAGGCTGAGAGTGTTTGTTGCATTGTTTTCTGTGTCTGGGCCAGTGCTCGGCTTGGCACATCTTAGAACAATAAGTGCTTTTTTTACAAGCTGCACACCTTCTGAGTCTTTTGAGTTTTCCCGGAACACCACAGTAAGAGCAAAGCTGTTGGGACGTTACACTATTATTGGTTACTCCTTGTCCCGTGGGGCAACCACTGTCCGTTTAAAGGTTGATCTTTGTCTGGTCTAGTTAGTTTCGCCCTGCAACCTGCGAGAAAGTGTTCACTGCTACCACATCGATAGCAATGGTTGCAGTACTCAGTCCCACTTTGCTGGCAGCCAAAGCATTTCCTTAGGCGTGCTCGGTTTACAGCAGGATACTGACGTTGTGGTGCAAACCTCTGTTGATACTGAGCTGTATCACCTCTCCGTCCAGGTCCCACAGGAGGCCAGTAGTGTGTGGCAGATGCTCGAGATGAGAAGAGGGAACACATTCTGGTGCTG
>NW_020327706.1:0-32291 GCF_001858045.2 Oreochromis niloticus | reverse complement strand
CAACACTGAAAAGGTCAAAGTCACAACTTAAAGTGTAAAAACAACACAGATTTACAATAAGCAGACCTCAGTGCAAGAAAGTGTCTTTCCAACACTGAAAAGGTCAAAGGTCAACTTTAAAGGTGTAAAAACAAGTACAGGATATTTACAATAAGCAGACCTCAGTGCAAGAAAGTGTCTTTCCAACACTAAAAGGTCAAAGGTCAACGTTAAAGTGTAAAACAAGTACAAGATATTTACAATAAGCAGACCTCAGTGCAAGAAAGTGTCTTTCCAACACTGAAAGGTCAAAGGTCAACGTTAACATTAAAGGTGTTCAAACAAGACAAGATATTTACAATAAGCAGACCTCAGTGCAAGAAAGGGAGTGGGGGTACTCACCTTCCACTTCACTGACACACATCAGCATCCAGTTCTTCATGAGAAGAGGGAGGGGAGGGCGATGTACTCACCTTTATTGACGCGCTCGGTTTCAGTGTCCCATGCTTCATCAGAAGAGATGGCGCTCAGGAGAGTGTCATCAAGGATCCTCATGACTTCAAAGGCCTCGTTCTCGGGACGTTCAACAATGTAGTCAAGACAGCCTGTAAGGAAACAAGTTTAAAATAACATTAGGAATGTAGTAAACACCCAGTGCTAAAGCTACAGGCTACATTTATATCAGACTGAATGACACTTTACTTGTTCATGTGAGAAGAAACAAGATGTCAACTATGTCCACAATCATTAAGTGAGCATCCATTTTTAAAAAAAGAGCACCAAATCTCTGCCAAGGCAGCTCACTCTGTGCACACTACCCTTTAAGGTAACAGTATTGTATTTTGTATACGTCCATTTTGTTTATTTGTTCTTTTTAAACCTTTATGCAAACACTGCGTTCGAGTAGGTAATGGATAATAGGTATTGATTTGTAAAGAACTGGGCATGAATACCTTATTATATAAATATTCTACAGTAATTATACTACTTATAATTTATAACGGGTAGGCAACCTTTTTGATGGCGAGTGCCATTTAAAATTTCCTCAGAAGTCAGTGTGCCATATGATTGCATTAGCAATAAATTTAATAACGCTCTATATTAACAGTTACACATTATATAGAACCACTTTATAGAATTATATTTGTTTGCAAATGTTGGCAGCTATCAGCGAATAGTATCAGCTATTTTGAAACAAAAAAAAGACACTTTTATTCATAACAAGAACTCCATAACGGCAAATGAACTGTACAACAGAAAATACAAATGCTATTTATGGTCTCCTCACAACAATGATAAGAAAAATAAACTGGGCCAATATGGTATGTTTGTTAATACAGAGACACACATGTTAATGTGATCTCTGGTCTCCCACTCAGAGACACAGGTCTCGAGTGTCCAACATTCAGACAGCTACCTGAGGACACTCATGTGAGAGAAAATCTGCTCACAACAGATATGTAGAGCCAAATACTGTCAATAAGGCCTCTGCAATGTTCTGAAGACAGTTAAACTTGTCAGGTAGTGATGTCCAGCAGGTGAAATGCAAGCTCCATGAACATGCACAGCTGTAGATTCCAGCTGCTTCGATGTCGCATTAACTGGCATTAACTCAGCCAGTTAATGCCAGACAAATCTAGCTGCTCATTAAAGATTTCTGGTTTGATCAGAAAATAAAACATTGGTCCATACACCTGAAAGTCCCAAAAATGCATTGTGTCTCGAGTCTATGGATGCAATTTGACTAAAGACCGGCCCCCCAGATATTAAAGCCATAAAGCCTTGAATGAAAACAAACGCTGTGTGACAGTGATGTACACTGTCTTGTGGTAAATGTATGATTTCTATTCATTTTACGTCAGATGAAAACTTTGTTGTAAGCTTTAGATAATTATTAATAACAGCCAGACATTTTAAATGAGAATAAGAAAGTATTTCTTTGTGCCCCCCTTTCCCTGTTCATGCCCTACCTGGCCCCCTGGCAAAACTTTGCTAGACCTGCACAGTTACCAGCTGTCAGCTACGTAGAAAAGGATCCTGGTGTTATTTGTCTCTCAGAAACAGTTCATAACTTCCCTTCAACTCATTCATGTCACCTAAAAGGTAAACCTGTTTCTCCATCACCTGTTCAGCTCTGATGATTTAGTAAGGACATCTCCTGGTTTCATCTTCATGTTTCCCTCTCACCAGATATACAAACCGATATCATGACCAGCAGTTTTTACAGCTGTGGCTCCAGCAAACATCAGCTGATACTAGAAATTAATATTAAATACATTCTAACAACAGCTGACCAAGCTTAAACGTGCTGCTGTTGTTTAGTGCGACATCCGGCAGTTTCCTCTTTCTGGCGCAAAGTGAGCGATAAACAAACAAGAGAGAAAAGCTGATCATTGATCATTGATCAGTTTCACGATTGAAGTAGCAACAGGAGAGAGAGGGGAGAGAATGAGAGGAGAAGAAGATGCAGCTGTGCAGCAAAGACACAATAACTCCAGCTTTGTGTCTTTTTCCATCCTGGCTGAAGTACGGGACAAACTGTGTTCCTTCTCAGCTCAACACGAAACGGGTAATAATTTCTCTGAATGCAGGACGATTCCGTTTGTACCGGAGGGTTGGCAACTCTACTAACTAACCTTATGAATAAAATAAAGTTCACTATCAATAAAATCATAGCACCCGCCCAGCAGTATATAAATTCCGTCATGCTAGCTAGTACGCAGTACGAGTTATTGTAACTGACTGTAAAAAGTCAGCACAACGAAAATAAACTCCACCTAAACTTGGTTTATATCTGACCCAGATAAACTGCAGGTCATTAACTTCTTACCTGAAGTTCAGTTCACCTGACGCTCCGACCGGCGGCTGCCTCGGGTCTCTCCGACTCCTGCCTCCCCTTCCCTCATCCACCTGCTGGCCTCCACCACTTGTTAATTTTACTGAATCTGTGGAAGCTCCGCCATAGCCACCACCAAACAACTGAGTTATTTTTACACACCGATCAGCTTCTGGTCAGTCCACCACCAAAAAATAATAATAATGATAATAATCGGGCCACCGAGCAAATGCCCTTATGCCCGATGGCCAGTCCAGCTATGGTCGTGCGTGCTATCAGTTAACCCTTCGCGTGCCAACGGTGGCACGTGCCTAGGGTTGCCGACCCCTGATTTATAACTAACTAATGGCATTATGTAGCTTACAAAAGTTATAGTTATAGTTTATTTAAGTGAAGCCTTTGATCCAGAGAAGAAAATGATGTTAGGACCTACAGGGGATCTGGTATGTTACATATGTTCTACCGTTGCTGTTACCATAGAAACCGATATACACATATATATGTATATTTGGGGTAGGGGGGCTTTTTTACTAATGTTAAGCTAATTTTAACCATTTCATTTGAAAAAAGTGTCAAATTTGAAGGCTTTAAATCAAAGTAACACCTTTTTTCACATTCATACACCAGTCGGTAATAAATTCTACACCTCTCCTGGAAAATTTAAAGCATACAAGCAATTTACCGGGAAAAGTCTTGGAATACACTTATTTTGATGACATTAAAACTTGATATTCACACTGGAACTTGTTAAATTATTATAGTCATCTAGTGACTCTTAAAATAATTGAAGAAATTTTTGAAATTTTGTACCAGGTGACTGTCGACGAGTCGGGGTCCACGACGAGCCATCTTCAAGCTTTGCTGTTATGATGAAACATGAGTACAAAAGATCCAAAGATGCAGTAGTTGTTGTCGCTTTCTAGTAAAATCCGCTTTCTGTAGAAATATTCTCCAAACGTTATCTATCCACAAGCTGAGCTTGGAGCAGGTCAAGACAAGTCCAAGAGCAAGTGTAAAGGGACGACTGGAACCTTGTGCAGCATTCATATACCTACAGCGGGCCGTGGTTACGGTTGCTAACATGCGTGTGCACGTGATAGAACTATATGAATTGAGCCCATCGCAATGTAATTTACAGTAAAGTTATGGTCATTTATAGTTACTGCCTTTGTTACCCTTTATGTGGGATGTCTAATAACCATGTAGGTATATCCAGAAATAAACACAGATATTAGAAAGCAGCAAGTCAGTACCTGAGATGTTTGCTTGAGTGAATAACATTAGCATATGCTAATATTACGTCTTCACATTTTTCTTTTCAAAGGTAACAAAAACTTAGCGTTCTCGCTACTTACCATGCTGTAATACAGCTATATGCTAGCACAGACATTTAACAAATGTTTTTTAAAATGCTAGCCGTGCTAATTAGCCTTAGGATTGCTTGAGGTCTTGTTTCGTAAGGGAACTTAGGCCCTTAAGACATAACATATAGCAAGAACCTATAACGATAATTGACATTTGACCCCCCTTTGTGATTATAGCAGCTGTGTGTTATGTCATGGCATGTTTTAAAAATGCCACCTGAAATTTATGCAACCAGTGCAAGGAGGGGGTTCTTGATAGTTTTGTACTTTGGCCCATGGCGTATGGGTGTAACGGAGAATCAGCCAATCAAATCGCACCGTCTGAGCGCAGGTTCCAGTCCTGGTTGGGACAAAGGCTGTGTTACATTATCAAAAGATAAACATCATTTTTAATTTAGTTCATGTGGATAACATTTATTTTCACTTTGCTTTTTCTTATTATTTGATTATCATTTTTATCATTTAAAATGATCATTTATCATTTATTTATATTACAGTGTTACGGCCTGTGGAGTATTATGTACCTATACTGTGTAAAGGAATATCTTTTATTTATATTTATGTATTATTCACATTATTTTATTGTACAATGCTTTGGTGCCACGGGATTTTAGCATGCCTCAATGTCTCACACATTCATTCCGCTAACATAAGGTATCTCAGGAAGTTGGAAGCAGGCGTTCACACAGGAAGAGTTAATCTTTTGTCTTCTCCACTGTAAGAGGAAGCAAGGGAGTGTGAACTTTTCTCTGGGGGAAGACCAAAGGTGTGAAAACAGCGGTGTACTGCCTTTTGGTTCTGTAGAAGGTGTTTAAACCCAAGGCTGTGTTGGGTTCAGCAGAGACTCTGCCTTGGGTTTAACCCACGATGGCTGCTCTCACCAAGTAGGTTTTGCTGTTTTTGATGAAAGGATGTTAGCTACATCCTACCGTTGTCTGTAGGCTTTATTTAATGGAAACGTCCACAACAACTGTCACAAAGTATATAACTCAGAATAAACTGTATCATCTCAAAACTGTGACGATACAGTTTTGAGATGATACAGACCAGACATACTCTTCAGTTATGCAGACATCCAACTTTTAATACAAAGGTTAAAGTTAAAACTATAATTCAGATACATTCTGATGGCATAGAAAATTAAGCTTATGCATAATTTCAATAAGGAAGATCTGTAATAAGTCATTTGTCTGCTTCCTGGTGGCTGCTAGTTTATATCTATTCAGAATCAGAATCAGAATACTTTATTGATCCCTAGGGGAAATTATTTTTCGTTACAGTGCTCCATTATAAACAAACATTAACAAAGACAGACAATACACTAACTAAGAATAGCACAATATATTCAGGTATATATATATACATAAAGTCACTATACATAAAAGTCACTATTAATAAATAGCTGAAAAAGAACATGTGCAAGAAGGGTGTAGCTGTTGCAGTAAACAGTGTGTTAAGTGGATGAGTTGTACAGGGAGATGGCCACAGGCAGGAATGATTTCCTGTGCCGTTCAGTGGTGCTTTTCGGTAATCTCAGTCTCTCACTCAACGTGCTCCTGTGACTGACCAGCATGTCATGGAGTGGGTGGGAGGTGTTATCCAACATTGTCTTTATCTTGGACAACATCCGCCTCTCCGACACCACCTTGAGGGAGTCCAGCTCCATCCCCACAACATTACTGGCCTTACGAATCAGTTTATGGAGTCTGTTGGCATCTGCGACCCTCAGCCTGCTCCCCCAGCATGCAACGGCATAGAGGATCGCACTGGCCACAACAGACTCGCAGAAAATCCTGAGCATTTTCTGGCAGATGTTGAAGGACCTCAGTCGCCTCAAAAAATAGAGACGACTCTGGCCCTTTCTGTAAAGTGCTGTGGTGTTTTTAGCCCAGTCCAGTTTATTGTCAATGTGTACTCCAAGGTATTTATAGTCCTCCACAATGTCAACACTGACCCCTTGGATTGAAACAGGGGTCAAGTGTTTCCTGGTCTTCCTGAAGTCCACTATCAATTCCTTAGTCTTTGCCACGTTGAGCTGCAGATGATTCTGCTCACACCACGTGACAAAGGAGTCGACCACAGCCCGGTACTCTGTCTCATCATCCCTGTTGATGCATCCAACCACCGCAGAGTCATCAGAAAACTTCTGAAGATGGCAGGTCTCTGTGCAGTGGCTGAAGTCTGTGGTGTAGAGGGTGAAGAGGAAGGGGGAGAGGACAGTCCCCTGTGGTGCCCGTGTGTTGCTGATTACCTTGTCAGACACACACTGTGGGAGACGTACATATTGTGGTCTTCCTGTCAGGTAATCAACAATCCAGGACACCAGAGAAGCATCCACCTGCATCGCTGTTAACTTATCACCCAGGAGGGTCGGCCTGATGGTGTTGAAAGCACATTCATTTTCCAGCACAAACTCAGTACTGGCTTCATTACTTTCTTCCAGTTATGCTCTTGCCTGCCTTCTCCAAGCAACTCAGCCTCCACTCTGCATGCTTTAAATCTGTTGCTCTTCTGCTTCTGCTATTCTGCGTTTCAGATCCTCAGCCATGCAGCCCGCCTCCTCTCCTTTCTCCTCCTCACCGTGGTCACTTGGAACCCTGTCCCAGCCTCCATCTTCATCACTACCAGCATGTTGACTCTGGGGTGGGGCTTGTGCAAAATCCTGCCACTGCTGAGATTCCTTCTGCTATGATGGGTCATTGGAGTCTAAGTGCCTAACAGTTACATTTATTTCTGTATCTCAATAAATCATGTTGGTTTTTTCCACATGATCTTTCCTTATTGAACTGTTTTTGTAGATAAGCTTCAAGCCAGCAAGCAACAATACCTAAACCAAAAATATTATCACCAGAAGTGAGAAAGTGTCTGGACTATCTCCAGCTGTGTTGCATGTATTAAAGATAACTTCAGACACTGTCTGGTTGTCATGTCTGAAACAGGCTGTACAGTCACACAGATAAAAGACATCAGTCATGTTTCTAATGATATAAATCAACCAGAAAGATTATAAAGACAAAAGCTGTGAGACGCCACTAGAGAAAGGATGGCTTGTTATCATTACATGAAATGATTTAGAATTAATATGTAAGCTTTCAGGGCAGCACTCACAACTTTTTCAAACTGATTACCTGATGGTAAGCTTACACAGATATATAAACATACAGGTGAACTCTAAGAGGTTATAAAGAAGAGAGCTGTGCTTTTACAGAACACAATTTATTTACATTTTATATTTACAATCAGTTTTTATTTATATAAACAAAATAAACATTACGAAACTAGAACAAAACTATAAACTGTTATAAACCTGTTTCAGGTCCATGTGGCAGAACCTGCAGAGGCGGCCTGTTTGTTGGGTTTCTGGCCTTTTCCTCTTTTTCTCCATCCTTTCCTCTGACCTCTTCCTGGTAGCATCCAGATCCCTTTGGAAAAATTCTGTCTGGGCAAATTCCTCAAAGGGCATTTTCGGGTTACTGATTCCCTCAGCAGCATAAGTTTGATGCACCTTGTTGGAACAATAGAAATAGAGCACAGGCCCTCTCTGGTAAAAATAGTGGACGGTGGATCCGTGTGTCTCATATTGAGACTTGGGCTGTCCACAGGCAAGACAAGTCTTTGTCTGCCTTCTTTTTCCCTCAGGCTGCTGCTGCTGCTGTTGCTTTTCTAAGATGCCCTCCACAATCTTCTCTATTGAGTCAGTGGTGCAGACAGGGCAGGAGGAGGCGGGTTAAAGACGGCAGGCTCTATGGTGACTACGGGAACACTAGTTGTTTCACTGCCTTCCGTTAATGAGTGCCACAGCTGCTGAGTCTCCAGAAGTTTTTCTGGGCTTGTGTTCAAAGATGAATTGGTGTTGAGAAGCTTAGCCAAGTGCTTCACATAACGGGATATGTGCACCTTGGATGTGGGATGCAGCAGGCTGTTGGGATCTGCAGCAGAACGATGGACCATGTCTGCATAATCTTGATCCACAAGCTTCAGGATGTCCTTCTTCCCATGGTACTTTTGCAGCAGATCATCTATTGCCTCTTTCATGCGTCGTGTCCAGCGTGTGTGGTCCAGCACAAAAACCCGACCACCTGTCTTTATAGGTCCAGTGCACCCAGATTAAAACTTTGGGTGTAAGATTCAGATAATTATTTATTAAAAGCTACATATTTTAAATGAGAATAAGTTTCACGATTGAAGTAGCAGCAGCAGAGGGAGAGAGAAGAGGCAGTCGCGCTATATATCGGTTGTTAAACTTAACGCTGGAATGCTTTACAAACATTCAGAGATGAACTTAAACACTTGCTTTACTTCTCTCTGGGATAACTTCCTCGGAGATGAAATGCTGGTTTGGTAGCGAGGCTACAAATACACACAGGCGCTGTATCACATGACGCATACTGCTGCAACGTGCTACGGTTATGAGCCGAGTTACGCCGTGTTGCAAGTTTTGTGAGATGCTTTTTTGATATTTAATGGATCGGATTACATTTTTTATTTTTCGCCGATATCCAGTAATTCAGGTCAGTATCGGACCGATACCGATACGTAATATCTGATCGGTCCATCTCTAATTTCCGACACTGAAAAGGTCAAAGGTCAACTTTAACATTAAAAGGTGTAAAAACAAGTACAAGATATTTACAATAAGCAGACCTCAGTGCAAGAAAGTGTCTTTCCAACACTGAAAAGGTCAAAGGTCAACTTTAACAGTAAAAGGTGTTCAAACAAGTACAAGATATTTACAATAAGCAGACCTCAGTGCAAGAAAGTGTCTTTCCAACACTGAAAAGGTCAAAGGTCAACTTTAACATAAAGGTGTAAAAACAAGTACAAGATATTTACAATAAGCAGACCTCAGTGCAAGAAAGTGTCTTTCCAACACTGAAAAGGTCAAAGGTCAACTTTAAAGGTGTAAAACAAGTACAAGATATTTACAATAAGCAGACCTCAGTGCAAGAAAGTGTCTTTCCAACACTGAAAAGGTCAAAGGTCAACTTAACATAAAGGTGTAAAAACAAGTACAAGATATTTACAATAAGCAGACCTCAGTGCAAGAAAGTGTCTTTCCAACACTGAAAAGGTCAAAGGTCAACTTTAAAGGTGTAAAAACAAGTACAAGATATTTACAATAAGCAGACCTCAGTGCAAGAAAGTGTCTTTCCAACACTGAAAAGGTCAAAGGTCAACTTTAAAGGTGTAAAAACAAGTACAGATATTTACAATAAGCAGACCTCAGTGCAAGAAAGTGTCTTTCCAACACTGAAAAGGTCAAAGGTCAACTTTAACAAAGGTGTAAAAACAAGTACAGATATTTACAATAAGCAGACCTCAGTGCAAGAAAGTGTCTTTCCAACACTGAAAAGGTCAAAGGTCAACTTTAAAGGTGTAAAAACAAGTACAAGATATTTACAATAAGCAGACCTCAGAGCAAGAAAGTGTCTTTCCAACACTGAAAAGGTCAAAGGTCAACTTTAAAGGTGTAAAAACAAGTACAAGATATTTACAATAAGCAGACCTCAGTGCAAGAAAGTGTCTTTCCAACACTGAAAAGGTCAAAGGTCAACTTTAAAGGTGTAAAAACAAGTACAAGATATTTACAATAAGCAGACCTCAGTGCAAGAAAGTGTCTTTCCAACACTGAAAAGGTCAAAGGTCAACTTTAAAGGTGTAAAAACAAGTACAAGATATTTACAATAAGCAGACCTCAGTGCAAGAAAGTGTCTTTCCAACACTGAAAAGGTCAAAGGTCAACTTTAAAGGTGTAAAAACAAGTACAAGATATTTACAATAAGCAGACCTCAGTGCAAGAAAGTGTCTTTCCAACACTGAAAAGGTCAAAGGTCAACTTTAACATTAAAAGGTGTAAAAACAAGTACAAGATATTTACAATAAGCAGACCTCAGTGCAAGAAAGTGTCTTTCCAACACTGAAAAGGTCAAAGGTCAACTTTAAATAAAGGTGTAAAAACAAGTACAAGATATTTACAATAAGCAGACCTCAGTGCAAGAAAGTGTCTTTCCAACACTGAAAAGGTCAAAGGTCAACTTTAACATTAAAAGGTGTAAAAACAAGTACAAGATATTTACAATAAGCAGACCTCAGTGCAAGAAAGTGTCTTTCCAACACTGAAAAGGTCAAAGGTCAACTTTAAAGGTGTAAAAACAAGTACAGGATATTTACAATAAGCAGACCTCAGTGCAAGAAAGTGTCTTTCCAACACTGAAAAGGTCAAAGGTCAACTTTAACATTAAAGGTGTAAAAACAAGTACAAGATATTTACAATAAGCAGACCTCAGTGCAAGAAAGTGTCTTTCCAACACTGAAAAGGTCAAAGGTCAACTTTAACATTAAAAGGTGTAAAAACAAGTACAAGATATTTACAATAAGCAGACCTCAGTGCAAGAAAGTGTCTTTCCAACACTGAAAAGGTCAAAGGTCAACTTTAAAGGTGTAAAAACAAGTACAAGATATTTACAATAAGCAGACCTCAGTGCAAGAAAGTGTCTTTCCAACACTGAAAAGGTCAAAGGTCAACTTTAAATAAAGGTGTAAAAACAAGTACAAGATATTTACAATAAGCAGACCTCAGTGCAAGAAAGTGTCTTTCCAACACTGAAAAGGTCAAAGGTCAACTTTAACATTAAAGGTGTAAAAACAAGTACAAGATATTTACAATAAGCAGACCTCAGTGCAAGAAAGTGTCTTTCCAACACTGAAAAGGTCAAAGGTCAACTTTAACATTAAAAGGTGTAAAAACAAGTACAAGATATTTACAATAAGCAGACCTCAGTGCAAGAAAGTGTCTTTCCAACACTGAAAAGGTCAAAGGTCAACTTTAAAGGTGTAAAAACAAGTACAGATATTTACAATAAGCAGACCTCAGTGCAAGAAAGTGTCTTTCCAACACTGAAAAGGTCAAAGGTCAACTTTAACATTGAAAGGTGTAAAAACAAGTACAAGATATTTACAATAAGCAGACCTCAGTGCAAGAAAGTGTCTTTCCAACACTGAAAAGGTCAAAGGTCAACTTTAACATTAAAAGGTGTAAAAACAAGTACAAGATATTATTTACAATAAGCAGACCTCAGTGCAAGAAAGTGTCTTTCCAACACTGAAAAGCACAAAGGTCAACTTTAGAATAGAATAGAATAGCCTTTATTGTCATTGTACAGGGTACAACGAAATTGGAGTGCCACTCCCTTGGTGCAAAATGCAATAATAAATATAAATGTAAAATATAAAAGGTACAATAAAACAAACGTAAGTACTCTCAAAAGTAAGCATGATATTTACAGGATAGCAGCATTAATATAATGACAGTGACAGTATGGTATGGCTAAGCAGGTTCAATCGTTTTTGTGCTTATTTACAACGGTGATAGCTCTGGGAAAGAAGCTATCCCTGAATCTGTTTGTCCTGGTTTTATGTGACCTGTATCGTCGGCCTGACGGTAATAGTTCAAACAGTTGATTGCTGGGGTGAGAATGGTCCTTGATGATATTGCCAGCTCTGCTGAGGTACCGGGAGTTTGCAATGACCTCCAGGCTGGGCAGAGAGCAGCCAGTGATCTTCTGGGCTGTGTTGATGACCCTCTGCAGTACTTTCCTGTCTGCAGCTGAGCACCCTGCATACCATGTTGTTATGCCGTACGTTAGGATGCTCTCTATGGTGGCTCTGTAGAATGTCACCAGCAGCCTCTCCTCCAGGTTGCTCCTCCTGAGCACTCTCAGAAAGTGGAGACGCTGCTGGGCCTTTTTTACCACCGCAGTGGTATTTGCAGTCCAGGAGAGATCATCAGAGATCTGCACGCCCAGAAACCTCATGGAGTGTACCCTCTCCACACGGTTCCCGTGAATGTAAAGTGGGGCCGGGTCTGCTCTGCCCTTCCTGAAGTCCAAGATGAGTTCTTTAGTTTTCGTGGTGTTCAGTTGGAGGTTGTTAACTGAACACCACTCAGTCAGTCTGTTGACCTCATCTCTGTAGTCCGACTCATCCCCCTTGAGATGAGTCCAACCACAGTGGTGTCGTCCGCAAACTTTATGATGGTGTTTGAGAGATGGGTAGGGGAGCAGTCGGATGTGTAGAGCGTAAACAGGAGGGGACTCAGAACACATCCTTGTGGAGACCCAGTGCTGAGTGTGATGGTGCTGGACAGGTGGGGGCCGAGTCTGACAGAGTGTGGTCTGTTTGTCAGGACGTCCTTGATCCAGAGGCAGATGGGGGTGGAGAGTCCCAGGTGAGACAGTTTCTGGACCAGGATCTCCGGGATGATATGATTAAATGCTGAGCTGAAGTCCAGGAAGAGCATTCTCACATAGCTTCCTCTGTGCTCCAGGTGACTCAGCGCAGTGTGGAGCGCTATGGTGATAGCGTCCTCGGTGGATCGATTAGTCCTGTAGGCAAATTGGTGGGGGTCCAAAGTGGGAGGCAGACTGGCCCTGATGTGCTGACAGACCAGTCTCTCAAAGCACTTCATCACTACAGGCGTAAGTGCAACAGGCCTGTAATCATTTGGGCTGACCACAGCTGTCTTCTTGGCGATGGGGATGATGGTGGAGGTTTTGAGGCAGGGCGGGACGGTGTTTAATGACAAGGAAAGGTTGAAGATTTTAGTGAAGACTCCGGTCAGTTCGTCAGCACATGCTCTGAGAACCTTTCCATGTATTCCATCAGGACCTGCCGCCTTCCTGGGATTCACTGACCTTAGAACACACCTCACTTGATGCTCCCTAAGTGTTAGTGTGCCGGTGCTGGGGGCGGGTGGAAGTGGTGTGACAGCTGAGGGTCTGGTTGTCTCAAAGCGGGCGAAGAAACGATTTAGATCCTCAGCCAGCGAGGCATCAATCCTAGATGTCGCCTGGTTATTGCTTCTGTAGTTGGTAATGTGATTGATCCCCTGCCACATTTTTCTGGGGTCGTTGTCAGCAAAGTGATCTTCAATCCTCCTCCTATAGGCAGCCTTAGCTTTCCTGATGCCTCTACTCAGGTCTGCCCTGGCCGCCCTATACGCAGCCCTGTCCCCTGACTTGAAGGCAGTGTTGCGGCTTTTTAGGAGGGATTGCACTTCGCTATTCATCCAGGGTTTTTGATTTGGAAACACCCTGACCCTTTTGTTGACGGTGACATTGTCAACACAGTTCCTGATGTACGAGAGTACAGTGTCCGTGTACTCCTGGAGGTTGTGGCTGGAGAATAAATCCCATACAGTAGTTGAGAAGCAGTCCTGCAGTTGAGAGAGGGCTCCTTCAGGCCAGGTTTTTATTGTCTTTGTCTGGGGCTTTGTTTTTCTCAGCAGGGGGTGTAGGTGGGGGTGAGGGACATGCAGAGGTGGTCAGATCCAGCCAGGTGGGGGAGGGGTGTCGCTCTGAAAGCATGCCTGATGTTTGAATAGACATGATCCAAGGTGTGTTCTCCTCTCGTAGCAAAGTCCACAAACTGGACAAATTTAGGAAGCACAGTCTTTAGGCACGCTTTGTTAAAGTCACCGGCGACAATAAAAACCCCATCGGGGTGGGCAAGCTGTTGCTTGTTTATGGTGTTGAGCAAGAGGCTGAGAGCCGTGCCGACGTTCGCATCCGGCGGTATATAAACAGCTATCACAATAACTACTGTAAACTCCCTCGGGATGTAAAAAGGTCTGCACGAGACTGCCAGAACCTCCAAATCAGGAGAACAGTGTGTGTGAATGATCCTGCTGTTACAACACCACTCGTTATGCACGTAAACACATAGCCCCCCTCCTCTGCTTTTACCTGAGTTGCTGTTTCTGTCGTGCCGATGTAGCGTGCGGCCTGCTAACTCGACTGCAGCGTCGGGAATCAGCGGGTGAAGCCACGACTCCGTAATAAGAATAATGCTGCAGTTGCGTGCAAAGCTCGTGGTGGCTATCTGTAGCTCCAATTCGTCCAATTTGTGGGTGATGGATCTGGCGTTCGATACGAAAAGGCTCGGAAGTGCTGGCCGGTGTGGTTGTTTGCGTAGCCTAGCATCTGAGCCCGACCGGCATCCCCTCTTCTGCTTTCTCTCCCTCCGTCGCCTCCTACGCTTGCTGGGCGGGCAGACCATCCACGGTGACCCTGGCGGTCTCGCTATCTCCTCCAGGATGTTGTGTGTTCGCTGATATTCGCCAGAAACAGACAAACTATATTTGAAACCTAGGTCAATTAGGTTCTGGCGACTGTAAGAGATGACGGCGTTGCAAACATTTAAAAATATACACAGTAAAAGTAAAAACGAGCACCAAACTGGAGAGCTAAGAGCCGCTGCACCCGTGCGCGCCGCCATCTTGTTAATCTTTAAAATTAAAAGGTGCACAAACAAGTACAAGATATTTACAATAAGCAGACCTCAGTGCAAGAAAGTGTCTTTCCAACACTGAAAAGGTTAAAGGTCAACTTAACATAAAAGGTGTAAAAACAAACAAGATATTTACAATAAGCAGACCTCAGTGCAAGAAAGTGTCTTTCCAACACTGAAAGGTCAAAGGTCAACTTTAAAGGTGTAAAAACAAGTACAGGATATTTACAATAAGCAGACCTCAGTGCAAGAAAGTGTCTTTCCAACACTGAAAAGGTCAAAGGTCAACGTTAAAGGTGTAAAAACAAGTACAAGATATTTACAATAAGCAGACCTCAGTGCAAGAAAGTGTCTTCCAACACTGAAAAGGTCAAAGGTCAACTTAACATTGAAAGGTGTTCAAACAAGTACAAGATATTTACAATAAGCAGACCTCAGTGCAAGAAAGGGAGGTGGGGGGTACTCACCTTCCACTTCACTGACACACATCAGCATCCAGTTCTTCATGAGAAGAGGGGGAGGGAGAGGGCGATGTACTCACCTTTATTGACGCGCTCGGTTTCAGTGTCCCATGCTTCATCAGAAGAGATGGCGCTCAGGAGAGTGTCATCAAGGATCCTCATGACTTCAGAAAGGCCTCGTTCTCGGGACGTTCAACAATGTAGTCAAGACAGCCTGTAAGGAAACAAGTTTAAAATAACATTAGGAATGTAGTAAACACCCAGTGCTAAAGCTACAGGCTACATTTATATCAGACTGAATGACACTTTACTTGTTCATGTGAGAAGAAAACAAGATGTCAACTATGTCCACAATCATTAAGTGAAGCATCCATTTTTAAAAAAAGAGCACCAAATCTCTGCCAAGGCAGCTCACTCTGTGCACACTACCCTGTTAAGGTAACAGTATTGTATTTTGTATACGTCCATTTTGTTTATTTGTTCTTTTTAAACCTTTATGCAAACACTGCGTTCGAGTAGGTAATGGATAATAGGTATTGATTTGTAAAGAACTGGGCATGAATACCTTATTATATAAATATTCTACAGTAAATTTATAACTACTTATAATTTATAACAGGGGTAGGCAACCTTTTTGATGGCGAGTGCCATTTAAAATTTCCTCAGAAGTCAGTGTGCCATATGATTGCATTAGCAATAAATTTAATAACGCTCTATATTAACAGTTACACATTATATAGAACCACTTTATAGAATTATATTTGTTTGCAAATGTTGGCAGCTATCAGCGAATAGTTATCAGCTATTTTGAAACAAAAAAAGACACTTTTTATTCATAACAAGAACTCCATAACGGCAAATGAACTGTACAACAGAAAATACAAATGCTATTTATGGTCTCCTCACAACAATGATAAGAAAAATAAACTGGGCCAATATGGTATGTTTGTTAATACAGAGACACACATGTTAATGTGATCTCTGGTCTCCCACTCAGAGACACAGGTCTCCGAGTGTCCAACATTCAGACAGCTACCTGAGGACACTCATGTGAGAGAAAATCTGCTCACACAGATATGTAGAGCCAAATACTGTCAATAAGGCCTCTGCAATGTTCTGAAGACAGTTAAACTTGTCAGGTAGTGATGTCCAGCAGGTGAAAATGCAAGCTCCATGAACATGCACAGCTGTAGATTCCAGCTGCTTCGATGTCGCATTAACTGGCATTAACTCAGCCAGTTAATGCCAGACAAATCTAGCTGCTCATTAAAGATTTCTGGTTTGATCAGAAAATAAAACATTGGTCCATACACCTGAAAGTCCCAAAAATGCATTGTGTCTCGAGTCTATGGATGCAATTTGACTAAAGACCGGCCCCCCAGATATTAAAGCCATAAAGCCTTTGAATGAAAACAAACGCTGTTGTGACAGTGATGTACACTGTCTTGTTGGTAAATGTATGATTTCTATTCATTTTACGTCAGATGAAAACTTTGGTTGTAAGCTTTAGATAATTATTTAATAACAGCCAGACATTTTAAATGAGAATAAGAAAGTATTTCTTTGTGCCCCCCTTTCCCTGTTAATGCCCTACCTGGCCCCCTGGCAAAACTTTGCTAGACCTGCACAGTTACCAGCTGTCAGCTACGTAGAAAAGGATCCTGGTGTTATTTGTCTCTCAGAAACAGTTCATAACTTCCCTTCAACTCATTCATGTCACCTAAAAGGTAAACCTGTTTCTCCATCACCTGTTCAGCTCTGATGATTTAGTAAGGACATCTCCTGGTTTCATCTTCATGTTTCCCTCTCACCAGATATACAAACCGATATCATGACCAGCAGTTTTTACAGCTGTGGCTCCAGCAAACATCAGCTGATACTAGAAATTAATATTAAATACATTCTAACAACAGCTGACCAAGCTTAAACGTGCTGCTGTTGTTTAGTGCGACATCCGGCAGTTTCCTCTTTCTGGCGCAAAGTGAGCGATAAACAAACAAGAGAGAAAAGCTGATCATTGATCATTGATCAGTTTCACGATTGAAGTAGCAACAGGAGAGAGAGGGGAGAGAATGAGAGGAGAAGAAGATGCAGCTGTGCAGCAAAGACACAATAACTCCAGCTTTGTGTCTTTTTCCATCCTGGCTGAAGTACGGGACAAACTGTGTTCCTTCTCAGCTCAACACGAAACGGGTAATAATTTCTCTGAATGCAGGACGATTCCGTTTGTACCGGAGGGTTGGCAACTCTACTAACTAACCTTATGAATAAAATAAAGTTCACTATCAATAAAATCATAGCACCCGCCCAGCAGTATATAAATTCCGTCATGCTAGCTAGTACGCAGTACGAGTTATTGTAACTGACTGTAAAAAGTCAGCACAACGAAAATAAACTCCACCTAAACTTGGTTTATATCTGACCCAGATAAACTGCAGGTCATTAACTTCTTACCTGAAGTTCAGTTCACCTGACGCTCCGACCGGCGGCTGCCTCGGGTCTCTCCGACTCCTGCCTCCCCTTCCCTCATCCACCTGCTGGCCTCCACCACTTGTTAATTTTACTGAATCTGTGGAAGCTCCGCCATAGCCACCACCAAACAACTGAGTTATTTTTACACACCGATCAGCTTCTGGTCAGTCCACCACCAAAAAATAATAATAATGATAATAATCGGGCCACCGAGCAAATGCCCTTATGCCCGATGGCCAGTCCAGCTATGGTCGTGCGTGCTATCAGTTAACCCTTCGCGTGCCAACGGTGGCACGTGCCTAGGGTTGCCGACCCCTGATTTATAACTAACTAATGGCATTATGTAGCTTACAAAAGTTATAGTTATAGTTTATTTAAGTGAAGCCTTTGATCCAGAGAAGAAAATGATGTTAGGACCTACAGGGGATCTGGTATGTTTACATATGTTCTACCGTTGCTGTTACCATAGAAACCGATATACACATATATATGTATATTTGGGGTAGGGGGGCTTTTTACTAATGTTAAGCTAATTTTAACCATTTCATTTGAAAAAAGTGTCAAATTTGAAGGCTTTAAATCAAAGTAACACCTTTTTCACATTCATACACCAGTCGGTAATAAATTCTACACCTCTCCTGGAAAATTTAAAGCATACAAGCAATTTACCGGGAAAAGTCTTGGAATACACTTATTTTGATGACATTAAAACTTGATATTCACACTGGAACTTGTTAAATTATTATAGTCATCTAGTGACTCTTAAAATAATTGAAGAAATTTTTGAAATTTTGTACCAGGTGACTGTCGACGAGTCGGGGTCCACGACGAGCCATCTTCAAGCTTTGCTGTTATGATGAAACATGAGTACAAAAGATCCAAAGATGCAGTAGTTGTTGTCGCTTTCTAGTAAAATCCGCTTTCTGTAGAAATATTCTCCAAACGTTATCTATCCACAAGCTGAGCTTGGAGCAGGTCAAGACAAGTCCAAGAGCAAGTGTAAAGGGACGACTGGAACCTTGTGCAGCATTCATATACCTACAGCGGGCCGTGGTTACGGTTGCTAACATGCGTGTGCACGTGATAGAACTATATGAATTGAGCCCATCGCAATGTAATTTACAGTAAAGTTATGGTCATTTATAGTTACTGCCTTTGTTACCCTTTATGTGGGATGTCTAATAACCATGTAGGTATATCCAGAAATAAACACAGATATTAGAAAGCAGCAAGTCAGTACCTGAGATGTTTGCTTGAGTGAATAACATTAGCATATGCTAATATTACGTCTTCACATTTTTCTTTTCAAAGGTAACAAAAACTTAGCGTTCTCGCTACTTACCATGCTGTAATACAGCTATATGCTAGCACAGACATTTAACAAATGTTTTTTAAAATGCTAGCCGTGCTAATTAGCCTTAGGATTGCTTGAGGTCTTGTTTCGTAAGGGAACTTAGGCCCTTAAGACATAACATATAGCAAGAACCTATAACGATAATTGACATTTGACCCCCCTTTGTGATTATAGCAGCTGTGTGTTATGTCATGGCATGTTTTAAAAATGCCACCTGAAATTTATGCAACCAGTGCAAGGAGGGGGTTCTTGATAGTTTTGTACTTTGGCCCATGGCGTATGGGTGTAACGGAGAATCAGCCAATCAAATCGCACCGTCTGAGCGCAGGTTCCAGTCCTGGTTGGGACAAAGGCTGTGTTACATTATCAAAAGATAAACATCATTTTTAATTTAGTTCATGTGGATAACATTTATTTTTCACTTTGCTTTTTCTTATTATTTGATTATCATTTTTATCATTTAAAATGATCATTTATCATTTTATTTATATTACAGTGTTACGGCCTGTGGAGTATTATGTACCTATACTGTGTAAAGGAATATCTTTTATTTATATTTATGTATTATTCACATTATTTTATTGTACAATGCTTTGGTGCCACGGGATTTTAGCATGCCTCAATGTCTCACACATTCATTCCGCTAACATAAGGTATCTCAGGAAGTTGGAAGCAGGCGTTCACACAGGAAGAGTTAATCTTTTGTCTTCTCCACTGTAAGAGGAAGCAAGGGAGTGTGAACTTTTCTCTGGGGGAAGACCAAAGGTGTGAAAACAGCGTGTACTGCCTTTTGGTTCTGTAGAAGGTGTTTAAACCCAAGGCTGTGTTGGGTTCAGCAGAGACTCTGCCTTGGGTTTAACCCACGATGGCTGCTCTCACCAAGTAGGTTTTGCTGTTTTTGATGAAAGGATGTTAGCTACATCCTACCGTTGTCTGTAGGCTTTATTTAATGGAAACGTCCACAACAACTGTCACAAAGTATATAACTCAGAATAAACTGTATCATCTCAAAACTGTGACGATACAGTTTTGAGATGATACAGACCAGACATACTCTTCAGTTATGCAGACATCCAACTTTTAATACAAAGGTTAAAGTTAAAACTATAATTCAGATACATTCTGATGGCATAGAAATTAAGCTTATGCATAATTTCAATAAGGAAGATCTGTAATAAGTCATTTGTCTGCTTCCTGGTGGCTGCTAGTTTATATCTATTCAGAATCAGAATCAGAATACTTTATTGATCCCTAGGGGAAATTATTTTTCGTTACAGTGCTCCATTATAAACAAACATTAACAAAGACAGACAATACACTAACTAAGAATAGCACAATATATTCAGGTATATATATATACATAAAGTCACTATACATAAAAGTCACTATTAATAAATAGCTGAAAAAGAACATGTGCAAGAAGGGTGTAGCTGTTGCAGTAAACAGTGTGTTAAGTGGATGAGTTGTACAGGGAGATGGCCACAGGCAGGAATGATTTCCTGTGCCGTTCAGTGGTGCTTTTCGGTAATCTCAGTCTCTCACTCAACGTGCTCCTGTGACTGACCAGCATGTCATGGAGTGGGTGGGAGGTGTTATCCAACATTGTCTTTATCTTGGACAACATCCGCCTCTCCGACACCACCTTGAGGGAGTCCAGCTCCATCCCCACAACATTACTGGCCTTACGAATCAGTTTATCGAGTCTGTTGGCATCTGCGACCCTCAGCCTGCTCCCCCAGCATGCAACGGCATAGAGGATCGCACTGGCCACAACAGACTCGCAGAAAATCCTGAGCATTTTCTGGCAGATGTTGAAGGACCTCAGTCGCCTCAAAAATAGAGACGACTCTGGCCCTTTCTGTAAAGTGCTGTGGTGTTTTTAGCCCAGTCCAGTTTATTGTCAATGTGTACTCCAAGGTATTTATAGTCCTCCACAATGTCAACACTGACCCCTTGGATTGAAACAGGGGTCAAGTGTTTCCTGGTCTTCCTGAAGTCCACTATCAATTCCTTAGTCTTTGCCACGTTGAGCTGCAGATGATTCTGCTCACACCACGTGACAAAGGAGTCGACCACAGCCCGGTACTCTGTCTCATCATCCCTGTTGATGCATCCAACCACCGCAGAGTCATCAGAAAACTTCTGAAGATGGCAGGTCTCTGTGCAGTGGCTGAAGTCTGTGGTGTAGAGGGTGAAGAGGAAGGGGAGAGGACAGTCCCCTGTGGTGCCCGTGTGTTGCTGATTACCTTGTCAGACACACACTGTGGGAGACGTACATATTGTGGTCTTCCTGTCAGGTAATCAACAATCCAGGACACCAGAGAAGCATCCACCTGCATCGCTGTTAACTTATCACCCAGGAGGGTCGGCCTGATGGTGTTGAAAGCACATTCATTTTCCAGCACAAACTCAGTACTGGCTTCATTACTTTCTTCCAGTTATGCTCTTGCCTGCCTTCTCCAAGCAACTCAGCCTCCACTCTGCATGCTTTAAATCTGTTGCTCTTCTGCTTCTGCTATTCTGCGTTTCAGATCCTCAGCCATGCAGCCCGCCTCCTCTCCTTTCTCCTCCTCACCGTGGTCACTTGGAACCCTGTCCCAGCCTCCATCTTCATCACTACCAGCATGTTGACTCTGGGGTGGGGCTTGTGCAAAATCCTGCCACTGCTGAGATTCCTTCTGCTATGATGGGTCATTGGAGTCTAAGTGCCTAACAGTTACATTTATTTCTGTATCTCAATAAATCATGTTGGTTTTTTCCACATGATCTTTCCTTATTGAACTGTTTTTGTAGATAAGCTTCAAGCCAGCAAGCAACAATACCTAAACCAAAAATATTATCACCAGAAGTGAGAAAGTGTCTGGACTATCTCCAGCTGTGTTGCATGTATTAAAGATAACTTCAGACACTGTCTGGTTGTCATGTCTGAAACAGGCTGTACAGTCACACAGATAAAAGACATCAGTCATGTTTCTAATGATATAAATCAACCAGAAAGATTATAAAGACAAAAGCTGTGAGACGCCACTAGAGAAAGGATGGCTTGTTATCATTACATGAATGATTTAGAATTAATATGTAAGCTTTCAGGGCAGCACTCACAACTTTTTCAAACTGATTACCTGATGGTAAGCTTACACAGATATATAAACATACAGGTGAACTCTAAGAGGTTATAAAGAAGAGAGCTGTGCTTTTACAGAACACAATTTATTTACATTTTATATTTACAATCAGTTTTTATTTATATAAACAAAATAAACATTACGAAACTAGAACAAAACTATAAACTGTTATAAACCTGTTTCAGGTCCATGTGGCAGAACCTGCAGAGGCGGCCTGTTTGTTGGGTTTCTGGCCTTTTCCTCTTTTTCTCCATCCTTTCCTCTGACCTCTTCCTGGTAGCATCCAGATCCCTTTGGAAAATTCTGTCTGGGCAAATTCCTCAAAGGGCATTTTCGGGTTACTGATTCCCTCAGCAGCATAAGTTTGATGCACCTTGTTGGAACAATAGAAATAGAGCACAGGCCCTCTCTGGTAAAAATAGTGGACGGTGGATCCGTGTGTCTCATATTGAGACTTGGGCTGTCCACAGGCAAGACAAGTCTTTGTCTGCCTTCTTTTTCCCTCAGGCTGCTGCTGCTGCTGTTGCTTTTCTAAGATGCCCTCCACAATCTTCTCTATTGAGTCAGTGGTGCAGACAGGGCAGGAGGAGGCGGGTTAAAGACGGCAGGCTCTATGGTGACTACGGGAACACTAGTTGTTTCACTGCCTTCCGTTAATGAGTGCCACAGCTGCTGAGTCTCCAGAAGTTTTTCTGGGCTTGTGTTCAAAGATGAATTGGTGTTGAGAAGCTTAGCCAAGTGCTTCACATAACGGGATATGTGCACCTTGGATGTGGGATGCAGCAGGCTGTTGGGATCTGCAGCAGAACGATGGACCATGTCTGCATAATCTTGATCCACAAGCTTCAGGATGTCCTTCTTCCCATGGTACTTTTGCAGCAGATCATCTATTGCCTCTTTCATGCGTCGTGTCCAGCGTGTGTGGTCCAGCACAAAAACCCGACCACCTGTCTTTATAGGTCCAGTGCACCCAGATTAAAACTTTGGGTGTAAGATTCAGATAATTATTATTAAAAGCTACATATTTTAAATGAGAATAAGTTTCACGATTGAAGTAGCAGCAGCAGAGGGAGAGAGAAGAGGCAGTCGCGCTATATATCGGTTGTTAAACTTAACGCTGGAATGCTTTACAAACATTCAGAGATGAACTTAAACACTTGCTTTACTTCTCTCTGGGATAACTTCCTCGGAGATGAAATGCTGGTTTGGTAGCGAGGCTACAAATACACACAGGCGCTGTATCACATGACGCATACTGCTGCAACGTGCTACGGTTATGAGCCGAGTTACGCCGTGTTGCAAGTTTTGTGAGATGCTTTTTGATATTTAATGGATCGGATTACATTTTTTATTTTTCGCCGATATCCGATCAGTAATTCAGGTCAGTATCGGACCGATACCGATACGTAATATCGGATCGGTCCATCTCTAATTTCCGACACTGAAAAGGTCAAAGGTCAACTTTAACATTAAAAGGTGTAAAAACAAGTACAAGATATTTACAATAAGCAGACCTCAGGCAAGAAAGTGTCTTTCCAACACTGAAAAGGTCAAAGGTCAACTTTAACAGTAAAAGGTGTTCAAACAAGTACAAGATATTTACAATAAGCAGACCTCAGTGCAAGAAAGTGTCTTTCCAACACTGAAAAGGTCAAAGGTCAACTTAACAGTAAAGGTGTAAAACAAGTACAAGATATTTACAATAAGCAGACCTCAGTGCAAGAAAGTGTCTTTCCAACACTGAAAAGGTCAAAGGTCAACTTTAAAGGTGTAAAAACAAGTACAAGATATTTACAATAAGCAGACCTCAGGCAAGAAAGTGTCTTTCCAACACTGAAAAGGTCAAAGGTCAACTTTAAAGGTGTAAAAACAAGTACAAGATATTTACAATAAGCAGACCTCAGTGCAAGAAAGTGTCTTTCCAACACTGAAAAGGTCAAAGGTCAACTTTAAAGGTGTAAAAACAAGTACAGATATTTACAATAAGCAGACCTCAGGCAAGAAAGTGTCTTTCCAACACTGAAAAGGTCAAAGGTCAACTTTTAACATTAAAAGGTGTCAACAAAAACAAGTAACAGAGATATTTACAATAAGCAGACCTCAGAGCAAGAAAGTGTCTTTCCAACACTGAAAAGGTCAAAGGTCAACTTTAACATTAAAGGTGTAAAAACAAGTACAAGATATTTACAATAAGCAGACCTCAGAGCAAGAAAGTGTCTTTCCAACACTGAAAAGGTCAAAGGTCAACTTTAAAGGTGTAAAAACAAGTACAAGATATTTACAATAAGCAGACCTCAGGCAAGAAAGTGTCTTTCCAACACTGAAAAGGTCAAAGGTCAACTTTAAAGGTGTAAAAAACAAGTACAAGATATTTACAATAAGCAGACCTCAGATGCAAGAAAGTGTCTTTCCAACACTGAAAAGGTCAAAGGTCAACTTTAAAGGTGTAAAAACAAGTACAAGATATTTACAATAAGCAGACCTCAGTGCAAGAAAGTGTCTTTCCAACACTGAAAAGGTCAAAGGTCAACTTTAAAGGTGTAAAAACAAGTACAAGATATTTACAATAAGCAGACCTCAGTGCAAGAAAGTGTCTTTCCAACACTGAAAAGGTCAAAGGTCAACTTAACATTAAAGGTGTAAAAACAAGTAAGATATTTACAATAAGCAGACCTCAGTGCAAGAAAGTGTCTTTCCAACACTGAAAAGGTCAAAGGTCAACTTTAAAGGTGTAAAAACAAGTACAGATATTTACAATAAGCAGACCTCAGTGCAAGAAAGTGTCTTTCCAACACTGAAAAGGTCAAAGGTCAACTTTAAAGGTGTAAAAACAAGTACAGATATTTACAATAAGCAGACCTCAGTGCAAGAAAGTGTCTTTCCAACACTGAAAAGGTCAAAGGTCAACTTTAAAGGTGTAAAAACAAGTACAAGATATTTACAATAAGCAGACCTCAGTGCAAGAAAGTGTCTTTCCAACACTGAAAAGCAAAGGTCAACTTTAGAATAGAATAGAATAGCCTTTATTGTCATTGTACAGGGTACAACGAATTGGAGTGCCACTCCCTTGGTGCAAAATGCAATAATAAATATAAATGTAAAATATAAAAGGTACAATAAAACAAACGAAGTACTCTCAAAGTAAGCATGATATTTACAGGATAGCAGCATTAATATAATGACAGTGACAGTATGGTATGGTAAGCAGGTTCAATCGTTTTTGTGCTTATTTACAACGGTGATAGCTCTGGGAAGAAGCTATCCCTGAATCTGTTTGTCCTGGTTTTATGTGACCTGTATCGTCGGCCTGACGGTAATAGTTCAAACAGTTGATTGCTGGGGTGAGAATGGTCCTTGATGATATTGCCAGCTCTGCTGAGGTACCGGGAGTTTGCAATGACCTCCAGGCTGGGCAGAGAGCAGCCAGTGATCTTCTGGGCTGTGTTGATGACCCTCTGCAGTACTTTCCTGTCTGCAGCTGAGCACCCTGCATACCATGTTGTTATGCCGTACGTTAGGATGCTCTCTATGGTGGCTCTGTAGAATGTCACCAGCAGCCTCTCCTCCAGGTTGCTCCTCCTGAGCACTCTCAGAAAGTGGAGACGCTGCTGGCCTTTTTTACCACCGCAGTGGTATTTGCAGTCCAGGAGAGATCATCAGAGATCTGCACGCCCAGAAACCTCATGGAGTGTACCTCTCCACACGGTTCCCGTGATGTAAAGTGGGGCCGGGTCTGCTCTGCCCTTCCTGAAGTCCAAGATGAGTTCTTTAGTTTTCGTGGTGTTCAGTTGGAGGTTGTTAACTGAACACCACTCAGTCAGTCTGTTGACCTCATCTCTGTAGTCCGACTCATCCCCTTGAGATGAGTCCAACCACAGTGGTGTCGTCCGCAAACTTTATGATGGTGTTTGAGAGATGGGTAGGGGAGCAGTCGGATGTGTAGAGCGTAAACAGGAGGGGACTCAGAACACATCCTTGTGGAGACCCAGTGCTGAGTGTGATGGTGCTGGACAGGTGGGGCCGAGTCTGACAGAGTGTGGTCTGTTTGTCAGGACGTCCTTGATCCAGAGGCAGATGGGGGTGGAGAGTCCCAGGTGAGACAGTTTCTGGACCAGGATCTCCGGGATGATATATTAAATGCTGAGCTGAAGTCCAGGAAGAGCATTCTCACATAGCTTCCTCTGTGCTCCAGGTGACTCAGCGCAGTGTGGAGCGCTATGGTGATAGCGTCCTCGGTGGATCGATTAGTCCTGTAGGCAAATTGGTGGGGGTCCAAAGTGGGAGGCAGACTGGCCCTGATGTGCTGACAGACCAGTCTCTCAAAGCACTTCATCACTACAGGCGTAAGTGCAACAGGCCTGTAATCATTTGGGCTGACCACAGCTGTCTTCTTGGCGATGGGGATGATGGTGGAGGTTTTGAGGCAGGGCGGGACGGTGTTTAATGACAAGGAAGGTTGAAGATTTTAGTGAAGACTCCGGTCAGTTCGTCAGCACACGCTCTGAGAACCTTTCCATGTATTCCATCAGGACCTGCCGCCTTCCTGGGATTCACTGACCTTAGAACACACTCACTTGATGCTCCCTAAGTGTTAGTGTGCCGGTGCTGGGGGCGGTGGAAGTGGTGTGACAGCTGAGGGTTGGTTGTCTCAAAGCGGGCGAAGAAACGATTTAGATCCTCAGCCAGCGAGGCATCAATCCTAGATGTCGCCTGGTTATTGCTTCTGTAGTTGGTAATGTGATTGATCCCCTGCCACATTTTTCTGGGTCGTTGTCAGCAAAGTGATCTTCAATCTCCTCCTATAGGCAGCCTTAGCTTTCCTGATGCCTCTACTCAGGTCTGCCCTGGCCGCCCTATACGCAGCCCTGTCCCCTGACTTGAAGGCAGTGTTGCGGCTTTTTAGGAGGGATTGCACTTCGCTATTCATCCAGGGTTTTTGATTTGGAACACCCTGACCCTTTTGTTGACGGTGACATTGTCACACAGTTCCTGATGTACGAGAGTACAGTGTCCGTGTACTCCTGGAGGTTGTGGCTGGAGAATAAATCCCATACAGTAGTTGAGAAGCAGTCCTGCAGTTGAGAGAGGGCTCCTTCAGGCCAGGTTTTTATTGTCTTTGTCTGGGGCTTTGTTTTTCTCAGCAGGGGGTGTAGGTGGGGGTGAGGGACATGCAGAGGTGGTCAGATCCAGCCAGGTGGGGGAGGGGTGTCGCTCTGAAAGCATGCCTGATGTTTGAATAGACATGATCCAAGGTGTGTTCTCCTCTCGTAGCAAAGTCCACAAACTGGACAAATTTAGGAAGCACAGTCTTTAGGCACGCTTTGTTAAGTCACCGGCGACAATAAAAACCCATCGGGGTGGGCAAGCTGTTGCTTGTTTATGGTGTTGAGCAAGAGCTGAGAGCCGTGCCGACGTTCGCATCCGGCGGTATATAAACAGCTATCACAATAACTACTGTAAACTCCCTCGGGATGTAAAAGGTCTGCACGAGACTGCCAGAACCTCCAAATCAGGAGAACAGTGTGTGTGAATGATCCTGCTGTTACAACACCACTCGTTATGCACGTAAACACATAGCCCCCCTCCTCTGCTTTTACCTGAGTTGCTGTTTCTGTCGTGCCGATGTAGCGTGCGGCCTGCTAACTCGACTGCAGCGTCGGGAATCAGCGGGTGAAGCCACGACTCCGTAATAAGAATAATGCTGCAGTTGCGTGCAAAGCTCGTGTGGCTATCTGTAGCTCCAATTCGTCCAGTTTGTGGGTGATGGATCTGGCGTTCGATACGAAAAGGCTCGGAAGTGCTGGCCGGTGTGGTTGTTTGCGTAGCCTAGCATCTGAGCCCGACCGGCATCCCCTCTTCTACTTTCTTCCCTCCGTCGCTCCTACGCTTGCTGGCGGGCAGACCATCCACGGTGACCCTGGCGGTCTCGCTATCTCCTCCAGGATGTTGTGTGTTCGCTGATATTCGCCAGAAACAGACAAACTATATTTGAAACCTAGGTCAATTAGGTTCTGGTGACTGTAAGAGATGACGGCGTTGCAAACATTTAAAAATATACACAGTAAAAGTAAAAACGAGCACCAAACTGGAGAGCTAAGAGCCGCTGCACCCGTGCGCGCCGCCATCTTGTTAATCTTTAAAATTAAAAGGTGCACAAACAAGTACAAGATATTTACAATAAGCAGACCTCAGTGCAAGAAAGTGTCTTTCCAACACTGAAAAGGTTAAAGGTCAACTTTAACATTAAAAGGTGTAAAAACAAGAACAAGATATTTACAATAAGCAGACCTCAGTGCAAGAAAGTGTCTTTCCAACACTGAAAAGGTCAAAGGTCAACTTTAAAGGTGTAAAAACAAGTACAGGATATTTACAATAAGCAGACTCAGTGCAAGAAAGTGTCTTTCCAACACTGAAAAGGTCAAAGGTCAACGTTAAAGATGTAAAAACAAGTACAAGATATTTACAATAAGCAGACCTCAGTGCAAGAAAGTGTCTTTCCAACACTGAAAAGGTCAAAGGCAAGAAAGGGAGGTTGGGGGGGTACTCACCTTCCACTTCACTGACACACATCAGCATCCAGTTCTTCATGAGAAGAGGGGAGGGGAGAGGGCGATGTACTCACCTTTATTGACGCGCTCGGTTTCAGTGTCCCATGCTTCATCAGAAGAGATGGCGCTCAGGAGAGTGTCATCAAGGATCCTCATGACTTCAGAAAGGCTCGTTCTCGGGACGTTCAACAATGTAGTCAAGACAGCCTGTAAGGAAACAAGTTTAAATAACATTAGGAATGTAGTAAACACCCAGTGCTAAAGCTACAGGCTACATTTATATCAGACTGAATGACACTTTACTTGTTCATGTGAGAAGAAAACAAGATGTAACTATGTCCACAATCATTAAGTGAAGCATCCATTTTTAAAAAAAGAGCACCAAATCTCTGCCAAGGCAGCTCACTCTGTGCACACTACCCTGTTAAGGTAACAGTATTGTATTTTGTATACGTCCATTTTGTTTATTTGTTCTTTTTAACCTTTATGCAAACACTGCGTTCGAGTAGGTAATGGATAATAGGTATTGATTTGTAAAGAACTGGGCATGAATACCTTATTATATAAATATTCTACAGTAAATTTATAACTACTTATAATTTATAACAGGGGTAGGCAACCTTTTTGATGGCGAGTGCCATTTAAAATTTCCTCAGAAGTCAGTGTGCCATATGATTGCATTAGCAATAAATTTAATAACGCTCTATATTAACAGTTACACATTATATAGAACCACTTTATAGAATATATTTGTTTGCAAATGTTGGCAGCTATCAGCGAATAGTTATCAGCTATTTTGAAACAAAAAAAGACACTTTTTATTCATAACAAGAACTCCATACGGCAAATGAACTGTACAACAGAAAATACAAATGCTATTTATGGTTCCTCACAACAATGATAAGAAAAATAAACTGGGCCAATATGGTATGTTGTTAATACAGGACACACATGTTAATGTGATCTCTGGTCTCCCACTCAGAGACACAGGTCTCCGAGTGTCCAACATTCAGACAGCTACCTGAGGACACTCATGTGAGAGAAAATCTGCTCACACAGATATGTAGAGCCAAATACTGTCAATAAGGCCTCTGCAATGTTCTGAAGACAGTTAAACTTGTCAGGTAGTGATGTCCAGCAGGTGAAAATGCAAGCTCCATGAACATGCACAGCTGTAGATTCCAGCTGCTTCGATGTCGCATTAACTGGCATTAACTCAGCCAGTTAATGCCAGACAAATCTAGCTGCTCATTAAAGATTTCTGGTTTGATCAGAAAATAAAACATTGGTCCATACACCTGAAAGTCCCAAAAATGCATTGTGTCTCGAGTCTATGGATGCATTTGACTAAAGACCGGCCCCCAGATATTAAAGCCATAAAGCCTTTGAATGAAAACAAACGCTGTTGTGACAGTGATGTACACTGTCTTGTTGGTAAATGTATGATTTCTATTCATTTTACGTCAGATGAAAACTTTGGTTGTAAGCTTTAGATAATTATTTAATAACAGCCAGACATTTTAAATGAGAATAAGAAAGTATTTCTTTGTGCCCCCTTTCCCTGTTAATGCCCTACCTGGCCCCCTGGCAAAACTTTGCTAGACCTGCACAGTTACCAGCTGTCAGCTACGTAGAAAAGGATCCTGGTGTTATTGTCTCTCAGAAACAGTTCATAACTTCCCTTCAACTCATTCATGTCACCTAAAAGGTAAACCTGTTTCTCCATCACCTGTTCAGCTCTGATGATTAGTAAGGACATCTCCTGGTTTCATCTTCATGTTTCCCTCTCACCAGATATACAAACCGATATCATGACCAGCAGTTTTTACAGCTGTGGCTCCAGCAAACATCAGCTGATACTAGAAATTAATATTAAATACATTCTAACAACAGCTGACCAAGCTTAAACGTGCTGCTGTTGTTTAGTGCGACATCCGGCAGTTTCCTCTTTCTGGCGCAAAGTGAGCGATAAACAACAAGAGAGAAAAGCTGATCATTGATCATTGATCAGTTTCACGATTGAAGTAGCAACAGGAGAGAGAGGGGAGAGAATGAGAGGAGAAGAAGATGCAGCTGTGCAGCAAAGACACAATAACTCCAGCTTTGTGTCTTTTTCCATCCTGGCTGAAGTACGGGACAAACTGTGTTCCTTCTCAGCTCAACACGAAACGGGTAATAATTTCTCTGAATGCGGACGATTCCGTTTGTACGGAGGGTTGGCAACTCTACTAACTAACCTTATGAATAAAATAAAGTTCACTATCAATAAAATCATAGCACCCGCCCAGCAGTATAATAAATTCCGTCATGCTAGCTAGTACGCAGTACGAGTTATTGTAACTGACTGTAAAAAGTCAGCACAACGAAAATAAACTCCACTAAACTTGGTTTATATCTGACCCAGATAAACTGCAGGTCATTAACTTCTTACCTGAAGTTCAGTTCACCTGACGCTCCGACCGGCGGCTGCCTCGGGTCTCTCCGACTCCTGCCTCCCTTCCTCATCCACCTGCTGGCCTCCACCACTTGTTAATTTTACTGAATCTGTGGAAGCTCCGCCATAGCCACCACCAAACAACTGAGTTATTTTTACACACCGACAGCTTCTGGTCAGTCCACCACCAAAAAAATAATAATAATGATAATAATCGGGCCACCGAGCAAATGCCCTTATGCCCGATGGCCAGTCCAGCTATGGTCCGTGCGTGCTATCAGTTTAACCCTTCGCGTGCCAACGGTGGGCACGTGCCTAGGGTTGCCGACCCCTGATTTATAACTAACTAATGGCATTATGTAGCTTAAAAAGTTATAGTTATAGTTTATTTAAGTGAAGCCTTTGATCCAGAGAAGAAAATGATGTTAGGACCTACAGGGGATCTGGTATGTTTACATATGTTAACGTTGCTGTTACCATAGAAACCGATATACACATATATATGTATATTTGGGGTAGGGGGGCTTTTTACTAATGTTAAGCTAATTTTAACCATTTCATTTGAAAAAAGTGTCAAATTTGAAGGCTTTAATCAAAGTAACACCTTTTTCACATTCATACACCAGTCGGTAATAAATTCTACACCTCCTGGAAAATTTAAAGCATACAAGCAATTTACCGGGAAAAGTCTTGGAATACACTTATTTTGATGACATTAAAACTTGATATTCACACTGGAACTTGTTAAATTATTATAAGTCATCTAGTGACTCTTAAAATAATAGAAATTTGAAATTTTGTACCAGGTGACTGTCGACGAGTCGGGTCCACGACGAGCCATCTTCAAGCTTTGCTGTTATGATGAAACATGAGTAAAAAGATCCAAAGATGCAGTAGTTGTTGTCGCTTTCTAGTAAAATCCGCTTTCTGTAGAAATATTCTCCAAACGTTATCTATCCACAAGCTGAGCTTGGAGCAGGTCAAGACAAGTCCAAGAGCAAGTGTAAAGGGACACTGGAACCTTGTGCAGCATTCATATACCTACAGCGGGCCGTGGTTACGGTTGCTAACATGCGTGTGCACGTGATAGAATATATGAATTGGCCCATCGCAATGTAATTTACAGTAAAAGTTATGGTCATTTATAGTTACTGCCTTTGTTACCTTTATGTGGGATGTCTAATAACCATGTAGGTATATCCAGAAATAAACACAGATATTAGAAAGCAGCAAGTCAGTACTGAGATGTTTGCTTGAGTGAATAACATTAGCATATGCTAAATTACGTCTTCAACATTTTCTTTTCAAAGGTAACAAAAACTTAGCGTTCTCGCTACTTACCATGCTGTAATACAGCTATATGCTAGCACAGACATTTAACAAATGTTTTTTAAATGCTAGCCGTGCTAATTAGCCTTAGGATTGCTTGAG